>NC_133336.1:146401284-146573784 GCF_042186555.1 Aquarana catesbeiana | reverse complement strand
ATTTTTTCGAATACGGGTACATTTTTCTAATTTGGATACGAAACTAAATGAATCCCGAAAACGATTGTAATGAATACAGCAAATTTAACTAAACAAATTTAGTTAAATAACGAAACTAAACAAAACACATTTTTTCATCCTACACATGTCTACTGGCAACAATCTATAGTCCCAATGAAAATCAAGCCTCTTTTTTTAGATGAGGCATTAGAGAAGCTTCTAGATTTTGCAGAGGGGCAGTTGATACTAGGAGGAGATTTTAATATACCTTTGATACCATCGACAGGTACCTCCACTGGGATATCATCCATTCCTCCTAGCCAACTGAAACATACTGCAAAATTATTTCATAAAGCTCAATTGATCGACGTATGGAGATTGCAACATTCTGGGGAACGAGATTACTCATTTTATTCACCCCCACATAAAATCTATACCAGGATAGATTTTTTTTTATTCCCTATACCTGTTTACATGCAGTTCGGGCTACATCCATAAGAAATATTACATGGTTAGACCATGCCCCTGTATTCCTGACTTATGATCTGACAGGAGCTCAGACATCTAGACATCGCTACTGGGGACTTAACAAAAGTCTTTTACAGATACCAGAAGTCTTAGAGGACGTGACTAAAGAGTTGTACTTTCAGATGGTCAGGGTTAGAAACACTACTCCTAGTGAAGATAACATCAGCCTAGATTTAGAGGAAACAGAACAGACCCCTCCTGTTAGCCCCAAACCAATTCCCAAAACTGAACATGAACCCAAACCCAAATCCCTTTATCCTGGGGAGGAATTAGAGAGACAAAGGAAGACGAGGAGATCTGGAAGCCGCACACTGGTCTAATGATAAGTGCCTTTATTGATAAAAGGTTGGATCATGGAGGTGTACAAAACACTACAGCAGAAGTGTACAGGGATCATCTGACGCGTTTCGCACTCATAGTGAGTGCTTACTCATAGCTCTTTGCTTAGGAATTAGAGAGAATCAGAAAAGGGGATTGGGTGGTTTCTTATCCTTTATGAAGGGAAGGTGAGTCTCCTGTAATAGCCATGAGGGCAGTGACAGCAGGAGACCGACGCCCATATGCACCTGTTACTGTATGGTGGGGAAAGTCATCTTCTCCTACACATGTAATGGCTTTAGTTGATAGCGGAGCCAAAGTTACACTTTTGCAAGGAAAAATCCTTCCCATCACAAAGGAGAAGTGATTTATGTAGAAGGTTTGGGAGGGCAAACTACACCAGCAGTTAGGATAAGGGTGAAATTGGCTATTGGCAAGGGATTTGGATTTATGACAAATGTTTTGGTATCAGAGTTACCCGAAAATATTCTTGGAATGGATGTACGTCAAGGTCAGTCAATTCAGACTGAAAGAGGTACATTCACATTCGGGTATCCTGATAAAGCGTATCTGGTTAGGGCGGTGAAGGCTGTGGTCAGAGGTCATGCGAAATGGACCCCTGTCTACATTCCTCCACCAGAGAAGCCAGTCTGTCTCAAGCAGTACAGACTTCCTGGAGGCCACAAAGAAATTGGGGAGACTATTCAAGAACTGTTGAGAGTAGGGATCCTTAGACCTGCTGCTTTCTCGTCTCCGGTGTTCCCAGTAAAAAAACCTGATGGGACACATAGAATGACTGTGGATTACAGAGGTCTAAACAAAGTGGCACCTCCATTGAAGTCAGCTGTACCAGATATGATCTCAATTGTTGAGAAAATTGCTAAAAATGCAGGAGAATATCATGCTGTGATAGACCTGGCAAATGCTTTCTTTTCAATTTTAATAGACCCAGAGTGTCAAGACCAGTTTGCTATGGTGTGGGACGGCCGCCAGTACACTTTCACTGTCCTTCCGCAAGGCTATCTTCATTCTCCAACATTTTGTCATGGACCGATTGCCCGAGATTTAAGTACCCTGAATTTGAAAGTCACTGTGTCGCCCCCTACTACCAAAAAGGAGGCACAGAAGTTCATTGGAGTTGTGGGGTTTTGGAGATCATTCATCCCACATCTTGCACTGATTCTGAGGCCTATTTATGTCACCAGAAAATAGACTGAGTTCTCATGGGGTTCAGAGCAGCGGACTGCATTCCTGGCTGCTAAAGAAGCTATTTTGAAGCATCAGGGATTAGGACCCGTGAGACAAGGAGTACCATTTCAGCTGGATGTAGTGGAGCAGAATGCTACCATATCTTGGAGTCTGTGGCAGCCAAATGAAGGAGTCAGCGTGGTTCCCTGATGGTTCAGCCATAGTCACCTTGTCTGGACATAAATGGACAGCAGCAGCCTACAATCCAAGTATTATAAAAACAGAATCTGTTGCGCTTAATAAAACATATATTAGAAGCTGCTGACACAAAAATTGCTGGATACAATTGAAGAGATATCAATAGGAATGGTGCAGCGCTAAAAAATATTAATGTAAACATGTCCCAATAAGAACCAAAATTAATGCGGTCAAACAAAAGTCCTCTCCGTCAGGAAGAAATAATACTCTAATCAGCGAGATCCATATTGAAAGGAGACACAGAAGAAAGATGAAAACACCGTCACCAACACCCAAACAAACTGACCCTTACCATCAGTGTATGGGTTATACACGTGTGTAGAAAAAAGGCAGTCTTCATAGAATAAACCAACAATCTTCTAATGGAGTAGCACCAACATATTCCCCTCTGAACTAAATGGAAGGCTTTAGATCTCCTTTTGGTAGTTGGATATTAAACCAAGTATACTCCAGTGTGCATATGTACCTCAAGATCGTGGTACGTAGGGAATAAAAAGAAAACGCTCATTGCTCAATCTCCATAAACAAGGATAATTTATTGAGAAGATAAAAACCACTCACATTTAGTAAGAAGGTATACAGCAGTGTGAAGCGTCCAACGCTTCTAACCACAAAGATGGCCGCCGTGTCACCGTCCTGCGTCGCCAGTCTCTATCAATTCCCAACCTTTCGTCATCAACATGCGTCTTCAGGGGCGTTGAAAACGCATGTTGATGACGAAACGTTGGGTGATGATAGAAACTGGCGACGCAGGAGGCAGTGGGACGGTGACACGGCGGCCATCTTTGTGGTTAGAAGCGCTGGACGCTTCACACTGCTGTATACCTTCTTACTAAATGTGAGTGGTTTTTATCTTTTCAATAAATTATCCTTGTTTATGGAGATTGCGCAATGAGCGTTTTCTTTTTATTCCCTACCTACCACGATCTTGAGGTGCATATGCACACTGGAGTATACTTGGTTTAATATCCAACTACCAAAAGGAGATATAAAGCCTTCCATTTAGTTCAGAGGGGAATATGTTGGTGCTACTCCATTAGAAGATCATTGGTTTATTCTATGAAGACTGCCTTTTTTCTACACACGTGTATAACCCATACACTGATGGTAAGGGTCAGTTTGTTTGGGTGTTGGTGACAGTGTTTTCATCTCTCTTCTGTGTCTCCTTTCAATATGGATCTCGCTGATTAGAGTATTATTTCTTCCTGACAGAGAGGACTTTTGTTTGACCACATTCATTTTGGTCCTTTTTGGGACATTTTTACATTAATATTTTTTAGCGCTGCACCATTCCTATTGATACAATCCAAGTATTGACACAGTCCTGCAGGAGACCGGAATTGGAGGGTCCAGTCAGTATGCAGAGTTAAAGCTGTGGTGATGACTCTTTAGGAGGATCCTTCTTCCCATGTCACTATCTACACTGACAGCTGGGCAGTTTTTAAAGGACTGACAACTTGGATGCCCACGTGGAAGTCCAATGAATGGATGATTCATGGAAAGGTGGTGTGGGGAGGCAAGGAAGTCTGGGACTACATCTGGAAGGAAGCTCACTCCTGCACCATAAAAGTGGGGCATGTTGATGCACATGTGCCCCTAGTCCCAGACTTTGAGAACTATAACAGAGTTGCAGATGAAATCGCCAAAGTGAAGGCAGTTGTGCCAATTGATCCTGTCTTGATGAACTTGGCCAACTGGGCCCACAAGCAATCTGGACATTTGGGGCAGAAAGCAACCTATGAATGGGCACAGCAGAGAGGATTGCCTATATCTATGGACATGATAAAGACTGCAATAGGGAACTGTACAGTGTGTGGAGAAGTACGACAATGGCCATTGCAAAAGTACTCCACCGGGCCGATTAAGAGAGGTGAGAGGCCTGCAGAGAGATCTGGCAGATTGATTTCATCAGTCCCCTGCCCCGGGGAAATAATGGACTGAGATATTGTTGGACTGCAGTGGACACCTATTCAGGACTTATGCTTGTTCATCCCTGCAAACGTGCAGATCAAGCCACAATGCTTCAACTGCTCCAGAAACTTGTCGTTGCTTATGGTTGTCCAAACAAGTCCAAAGTGATAACGGCTCACACTTCACTGGATCAACAGTACAGCAGTGGACCAAAGATTCTGGAGTGTACCGGTTGTGCCACATCCCATACCATCCACAGGCAGCTGGTTTGATTGAAAGATACAATGGGCTATTGAAGGGCCAGATACGCAAACTTACACCCACACATACACTAAGGGGGTGGGATCGGGTCCTCACACAGGCAGTCATGTTGTTAAATTCTAGGCCAATAGCCAAAAGCACACCATATGAGAGGATGGTAGGGGCTGGGGCACAGATTCCACAGCTGGAGTGCAGAGTTCAGTATTTATGTAAGGTTCCTGAAAGAACAGGGCTTAACAGATACCATGTCACTGCTTCCCATGACATAAAAACCAAGAGTGACGTATCTGAAGCTGAAGCCTATCTAGGAATGAGAGGGAATCTGGCAGGAAGGTCTGAAGTTACATTTGTATTGACAGATGAGCTTCAAGACAGTGGCTGGGACACTGACTGGTTAGTGTATACTTCTCAGCAAGAATGGAAATTGAGGCTGCATAACAGCAAACCTTCCAAAATAAACAGCAGTGATCTTCTGGGAAATATTAGTATATTTCCTCTCCTCCCTATTAATGTTCTTTGGGAGGGTCAGAAGTGGGTACAGGCAGGGGGCAAAGTGTTAGTCAGATATCCAGGCAAGAAGCCATTTTGAGGAGAGATTGTAGCTGAAGGGCTTGGATCTACTGTTTATGTATTAGTAGAAGGAACAGATAATCCACTTTGTTTTCTACTCCACAGGCTGTCTCCGATTTGATCCTTAGGACATGATGGAAAAAATGACGGAAGATCGCAAGAGCTGTGGAGAGCAAGGCCTTTGATGAATTACAAGCCTGGACTTTCTAAAGAACTTTAGAACGGACTTTCTAATTAACTTTTTAGACACCTTCTCAATGACAGAAATATGGGAGGTGTTACATTCAAGGAAAATGAATGTTTAAAATTATCAGACTTATGATACATGGGACATAACATTACACAATAGTGGTTGGTCATAGAGATATTGTCAGTTTTATGGCTTGAGTAGATTTCTCAAACAAATGCTGTTTTATACAATGGGGGTAAATATCATTGTTGTATTCAATTGACAGTTCAATTAACAGGCTATTGTCTCTATATCTACAGTAAACAAGTAAGAAATGTACTTGTCTGAGGTTCTTTCAGCTCTCAAACTGAAAGAATGACTGTTAGATTACTGTCAGGTGTTGGCTTGATTAGACAATGGTACGTAGATACCATTTTTGTATTCAATTGACAGTTTGCAACAATCCATTGTTTCTACAACTACTGTAAACAGGTATGTTTTCTACTGTTTGGTAACTATGGTACACAGCCTGACACATAAAAGGGGTGAGTAGGGACAGACACACACACACACCATCATGCTGTAACATCAGAAACCACCCATGATAGAAGAACAGTGCCTGATGCTCCCGAAAAATCGTTGCCAATGGAGATCACGAACATACAGTAACAGAAGATAAGTAACCTTTAAGTGTATTTGTACTATTATAGACCATAAGCTGTTCAGTTTGCTAGGCATTTTGCTTGTTATAGATATCTGTCAGTCTTGTATTGTATTCCTAATATTGTAATAGTTTTGTATGTACAGCATCTTTGTATAGTAAAAGGACATTTACACACTGCAGAAATCTCAGCTTCCTTGCTTATACCAAAGAGTATTCTTGATAGATAGAAGCAAGCAAAACAGGCCTTGAAAGCCTCCCACTGAAGAAGGGAGGATTCAGTATTTGCATTTTCGGCCCAAAAGAGTTTTATAGCTTCATTACATTTAATCTGTACATATTCTTCTTGGAGCCAACTCGCCTCAATACGCCACTGGCGTATGCCCTGCTTCGGCCCCAGGTTTAGTTCCAGCAACATGGCAGAATGGTCCGATAAGGCTCTAGGTAGATAGGAAACCCTCTTAACCAGTTCCATACCCTCTCCCTCAGTCAGGATAGTGTCTATCTTGGAAAGCATCTTATGCGTTTCCGAATAGCAGAATGGTGAAAACGCCAGACATCTCTAAAACCATGATTAGACAACCACCCCACGAGGGGAGTCGGAGCCCCAGCCGACACACCCAGCCTATCCAAGGCCGAGTCCGCCACGGAGTTGAAATCACCTAAAACGAAGATCCTCCCCTCCGCTAACTCATAAGTGGCTTGATGCATGTCATCCAGATGAGATAACAAGAAAGGGGGGCACATACAAATTCACGAATATTAGAAATCTGTTCATCACTTGCACCACCAGTATGACATATCTCCCCTTAACGTCAGTCCTAACTGCATGTATGGAAATGGGCATAGCCTTGGTAACTAACGTTGTGACCCCCTGAGCGTAGGAGGAGTAGCTGGCATGGTATGCTCCCGCTATGTGAGCTCTGCAGGTGCGTCTCTTGTAAAAGAATTAAATGTGGTTTACACTTTTTTATACAATCAAAGACCAGTGAACATTTACATTTAGAGTTAAGGCTTCTAACATTCCAGGCCATTATCTTGAGATTTACCTCCATAGCAGATTGGCATAAAAGTAGGGGACCACCCCCCAATATATATTTAACCACCACCACAGAGCTCCAGCCCTCCCATCCCACACACACAAAGCAGAGTAGCGGCATAATAATAAATGACTTGTGACATATACACCAAATGCAGATATCCCCAGTAAACCATAAGCACTTATTCCCCAGCAACAAGAACTTCCCAATTCCCCCCTCCACCCTCCCCGCACCCAGCCCTAACTTGCTAGGCACTTTGATCCCATAACCCTGTTTCAAAAAGGCACAGAGGTGCGACGAAGGCGATCGTGTTTAGGTGCAGTCCCAAAAACAGTGCAAAAAAACAACAAAAAATCAGATGAAAATTATCCTATTATCACCTGCTGTCCTGTGCGGCAGACAGAGCGTTCCGCAGGTCCACAGTAAGAATTCCTGAGCAATAAGACAAAAAAGGAAGAAAAAACATCCAGATATATATAACACACATACATCATCTCATCAACAGGATCTATCCCTCGGACTGCCAGGTAGGTCAAAACCACGGAACAGGGTGACCATGCACGTACATTATCCTAGCAATATAAAGTCAAAAGGAGTAAAAGAGAAAAGCAAACAAGGAAAAATGAAAAAGAAAAAAAGGAGGGGGGAACAGTCAGTTCTTTACATTACTACCCCCCCCCCCCCGATATTTCTTCCAGTGTCCCGGCCTGATATGTAGAGGTTGCTAGGGGGAACGCTGAGAGCTTCCTCACCGTGGGCGCCCCCTGTGCATCCAACCAATCTAAGGCATCAGTAGGTGTTGTAAAAATGTGCCTTTCCATTATCCACAATATGTAACTTCGCAGGGTATAGCATACTGTAGATCAGATTCAGATCTCTAAGCCTCTTCTTCACCTGCTGGAAGGAAGCCCTTTGCTTTTGAGTGGTGGCAGAAAAATCCGGGTATATAGATACCCAACATTCATTGAACTCCAGTTCAGACCCTGTTCTGGCCCCATTCAAAATGTTCTCCTGGTCCCTAAAGTGCAGGATCTTTGCAATCATGGGTCTGGGGACAGCACCCTTCGGTGGTGCTCTACCCGGGACATGATGTGCTCTTTCTATGGCAAACATTTTAGTGAAGGTGTCAGGAACCAAGTGTTCTTTAAGCCATCCTTCCAGGAATTCTTCAGGCTGCTTCCCCTCTGCTCCCTCAGGGAATCCCACCAGCCTGATATTGTTCCTTCTCATGAGGTCTTCCATGTTGGCCATCTTTAAAGTGTGCTCAGAGAGGGTTTTTTTGTGCCACATGTACAGTTGCTGCCATAGGTTTAACAGTGTCTTCCAAACTTGCAATGTGGCGATCTCTCTCATCTTTTGCATTTCATTTTTCATAAAAGAGAATTCCATCTGCAGCTGCCCAAAATGATCAATCAGTTTATTTTTGCATCCCTGTATGGCTGCCATAATCTGCGTCAGGGATGGCTCTTTTCCCTTCACCACCTCCCTGCCCATTCTGTGTGTACGGGCATCCAACCTATCCAGGGAGCCTCCCCTGCGCATACGACGTTCCCTTTGTGGTTCAGGACTCACCCGATGTGGCATTGGGGATGCCGGTCGCACAGGATCCACAGGCCTTTGCAGCGGTGGCCATTCCTCCTCCCGCCGATCACCGGCGCCATCTTTGGATCCCCAGACGAAGTGGGCCAGCCGCTCTCCCATCATTTTTGGCCAGGGTGGTCCATATTTAAGCATCCCCGGATGAGCTTGGGGTGATTCCAAACACATACCCCAGCAGTCCCAGGCAATTTCAGAGCGATTTGCTCACAGGATCACGGCACTATCTTAAACCTGCAGGGAGAGCTCCTTCCCCAGCTTCCTCACATGCTGCGCGTTAGCTCTGCTCCCGATTCTGGAAATCTTTATGCAAATCTCTTGGAATTGAACTTTCATTTTCTTCAGCCTATCACCCACAAACAAATGGACTCACAAAAAGAACCAACCAAACACTTGAACAATATCTGCGCTGCTTCTCTTTTTCACAAGATGACTGGGTGTCCCTACTTCCCCTGGCTGAGTTTTCTTACAATAATTCTGTTCATTCAGCTACAAAACAAACTCCTTTTTTTGCTAACCATGGTTTTCATCCCGCCTTCCTGTTCAATACAATTCCGGAATGTCTTGACTTCTTTAATACCAACAATAAACTGTTACAAGAAACGATGACCAAGACCCAAGCCTATAAAGGAGATCTTCGACAAGAAGAGAAGGGGAGAACTGATCTTAAATCCAGGTGGTCAAGCTGGTTGGCTAAGACAAACCTGAAGTTAGCCTGTCCTTCGAGGAAATTAGGTCCCAAGTTTGTAGGACCTTTTCCCGTGAAGAGGCGGATCAACAATGTTGCTTACGAACTGGAACTACCGGACTCTTTCAGGATCCATCCTGTGTTCCATATAGCCTTACTGAAGCCCGCTATTCCTAATCCTTTTCCAGATCGAAACATGTGTCCACCCGAACCCGTGGTTGGCGAAGAAGAATTTGAGGTGGAGGTGATCTTAGATTGTAAGAAAAGGAGGAATCAAGTTCAATACTTGATTAAGTGGAGAGGATATGGCCCTGAGGGCAATTCATGGGAACCAGAAGGCAACATTCATGCCCAAGAACTTATCCAAGCTTTCAGGAACACCTATCCTGACAAAGTGGCCAGATTGGGAATCCGAAGGCTGCCCATTAGGGATGGGGGGGCAATGTCAGGAAGGGCATGCCAGCACCCAAGATGGCTGCCGAAGAAGACAACCTGTTACCTCTACCTGTCAGAATGGGCATGCCAGCACCCAAGATGGCTGCCAAAAATGACCTGTTACCTCTGCCTGTCAGGAAGGGCATACCAGCACCCAAGATGGCTGCCAAAGAAGACGACCTGTTACCTCTGCCCCTGTCAGAATGCCATTGATGCGCACGAACCCTGTGACAGCTTTTTGTGCCCAAACAGACTATTTCAACTCAGCTGGTTTCCAGACTCCGTGCTGGCTGCTCTACAGCATTCCCGTTGCCTTGTATCTGATACCTGTTCCTGTTAACCGACCCGGCTTGCCTCTGACGTTCCTGCCTGTACCTGACCCAGCTTGTTTGACTCCGCATCTGCCTGCTCAATCTGCTATATTGCTGCCAGCCCATCACCGATCCGGCCTGTATCCTGACTACGCTTCTGCCTTCGCATCTGCTCCTGATGTGCCCTCCAGTGTATGACCCGGCCTGCCTGTACCCGCCTTCTCTTCTGCTGGTAGAATCCTACTGAACTACCATCCCTCCTGCAACTGTCCCGGCTTCACTGTCTGTGATCCACCTGGCACTCATGCGTCTTTGCACTCCTGCGCCTCCTGTCTGCTCTACCAGGAGGCCTCGAGTCAGAGGTGTAAGAGAGGCCGTCTTCTGCATATCAGGCTCTACCATCAGGTACATGACACCTGTAAACAAAAGTTCTTAAAACAGAAGTATGGGAATTTTTCCCCCCATAATCATACTTACCTAGGTGGATGCAGCATCGGACCGATGCTGCATCTGTCCCCCCGCCGTCTCTGCACTGAGAAGCGAGCCATCGAACACCGCCAATGGCTTGGTTCTCACAGCTCTTTGAGCGGAGAGCTGCTGACTGTTAATCAGCAGCTCTCTTGCTCTGCTCCTCCACGCTCACTGGAGCACTAAGCTGAGGAGGGGAGGGGAGCGGCATTTCAACGGCTCGCTGAGAGGCTGAGATGTACATCAGTCCAGGCACCTGGCAGATCCAGACTCTCAGAGACAGGATGCCTCGACTGATCTGTGTGACGCCAGCAGAGAGCGGACTGCTGAAAACAGGTCACAGGAGTGCAAAACAAATTGCACTCTTGTGACACTTAGGAGAAGCCCAGCCTAACGAGGACTTTAAAAAAGCTACAATCACAAAACATTTATTTATTTTTATTTTAAATGATCATGTTTACCTTAACATCCTGCCAGTATGGACCTCCACGTGTGTAGAGGAAATAATGATATAAATCATCCCACTGAAGTGAAAAATAGGTTTCAGACTGTATATTCACCATCCAAGGCCGTCCATCTCCTCGAATTCTCAGGTGCAGTGTATTAAAGTTGGACCAGTCATGGTTCCATTTACGTCCAAAAGCTCCCTGTGAGAAATAAGGCAACATAACCAATGACCGTTATAATAGGATTAATTGCTATTCCTATTTTCAACAAATTAAAAAATATCCATAGCTGCAGCACGCGTACAAAGAGTAAAAAGATGAAAAATTTTAACAATATAAACTCATGCGCTACTATAGATAAATTGTATAACAAATGTGAACCCAAATCTGAACCGCTGCAACCACCTGAAAAGTGTACTCAATCACTCTAATACCAACGATACATATAAAAATTGTGCGCTGATTCTTTAGATGTTAAATATACCAAAAACATATTCTGATGTCAATATACACACGCAAAGCAAAAGGTTATCACAAATTACTCTAAAGTGCAAAGTATATCTGCATAGACAGTATAAGAAAACACATATTTGTGCGGAATTATAACCACTTTCAAAGAGCTAAAGCAATTTGTGATTGTGGTATTTATTTATTTTTTCCACTTCAGTGAACATTTTCCGAGAAACATATTTTCAACTTTACAGTTCAATTACATCCCGTCTCATTTTCACATCATTGTGGAGTTTTTTTTTTTTTCTTTTTTCTCTCTTTGTATTGCAGCATACCTCGTGTTTCATTTAATGTACATTGAATATATAAACCCCTAATGTACCCACCCCTCCCTCCCCCCCAAAAAAACACTCCCTCCCTCCCCTCTCCTTTGCTCCTATCGGTTCTAGTCTATTCTTTTCTCCGCTTCTTCAACATCCAGCTGCCTAACTGCTTTGGGGCCGCATCTACTTTTTGTTCTAGATTCCCATCACCTCAGCACACCTTATGGAGCACTTGTATTCTGCCCATTCCCTCCATTTCTCTTTACACTCTTCCAATCCCATCTCCTCACTAAACCTCAAGTATTCAAGACTTTGAATTTCGTTTATTTTATTAAACCAATCCTGCAACGTGGGTCTCTTTTTTACTTGCCAGTATCTAGGAATAAGGCTTTTAGCTGCGTTCAAAAGTTGTGGTAATAATGTTCTCAAATATGTCCTAGTTGGCATTTTAATCCTTTGAAATAAACATCCCCAAGGATCATTCGGGACTCCAATTTTGGTTATTTCAGTGATGATTTGCCTAATCTCCCCCCAATATTTTTTAATTCCTGGGCAGTGCCACCAGATATGCGCTGTTGTCCCAATCTCTTTACATCCCTGTGAACAATATTGCGATGTTTCACTCTGGTACTTATGTGCTCTGTCTGGGGTAATGTACCACCTAGCCAAACACTTATAATTCAACTCGAGTATCCTATAATTAACAGTTGTTGCGTTTATCCGCTTCAATAACATACCAATCTCTGGTTCTTTAAGCTGTATATCCAATTCCAACTCCCACTTCTTAATAAATGGCAGTGTTTCCCTTCAATTCCAATAGCACTCTATAGATCTTAGAAATCCCCTTCTTCCCTGCTTTATCCACACACAGTTTCTCCGGGGGCGTAAGTTTTTATCTGATCTAACAGGTTGAGGGAGAGTTTCAATAAAATGATTTAACTGACTGTATCGCCATCCATCTATTACTATGAGTTCCACTTTATTTTCTAGTTCCTGATACAATGTACAAGTTCTACCCTCTTCCATCACGTCCTTTAATTGTGCATCCTCTTGTAAGATCCATTTCCCAAACAATGTCACCATCCCTGGTGCAAAGTATTCTGTGTCCTTCAATGGGATTAGAGGTGAGTTATACTCCCATTTCTCCCTTTTGCGCAAGTTATCCCATGCTTTTAATGCATGTCTAGTGATATCATGTGTATCTGTGCTAAGTTTTCTAAATTGTGGTGGGATCCATATTATTTTTCCCATTTTTACTTTACAAATCGTGCTATCCATTTTCACCCAATGCTTTTCCTTATTGTTTTTTGCCCATTCTCTAATCGTGATAAACAAATTGCCTCATAATAACTTCTTGCCCCCCACCCCCCTTCTCTTTTTCTAGTTGTGATTGTGGTATTTAAACATGCTAAATGGAAACGACAAACAAAATACTTTGCAATACATATATTACTCCTTCAGTCCTGCATGAAGTTTTGAATGGAGTACGCTTTCCCTGTGGATGTAGAGACAAAACTTCCACATTTTGTTCCATTCCTATTAGTATTTTGGGATGCATAGCATCTCCTGCATGGAAAGAAACCTTTTCCCTGAAAGAAAGTGGGAGTACCCTAATGCCTTGTACACACGATCGCACATTCCAACATCAAAATCCATGGATTTTTTTCAAACGAATGTTGGCTCAAACTTGTCTTGCATATACACGGTCACACAAAGTTGGTTGTAATTGCGAACGTCAAGAACGCAGCGATGTACAATGGGACTATAAAAGGGAAGTTTAATGGCCAGTGCGCCCCACCCTTTGGGCTCCTTCTGCTAATCTTGTGTTTATCTTGTGTTAGTAGAAGTTTGGTGTGAGACGATTTGCGCTTTTCAAACTTGTGCTTTTCCGATCGTTACTGCTCTTCAGTTTGTGCTTGTGGGTTCGTATCTGTTCTTCAGTACGTGAAGTCAGTTCGCATTTGTTTGTCAGTGCGTATTATTATAGTACATATTTATTTTCCAGTGCATTCTTGTCCGCTCGTTTCTGATTTTCAGCTTGCTCTTTTCAGGCCTTGCTGTTTTCCAGTGCTTTCTGATAGTTCATTCTGACCAGCCAACCATTTTGAAGCCATGTTGTGGGTATGTACTCATCGTAGAGTTCGTGCTGTGCAGGGGCTTGGTGTTGGGATTCTTACCTTGACCCAAGTCCAGTCCATGAACAGGACAGGGAGGAGTTCATGGACGAAGAATTGGTTGCTCCAGCGTGATCAATTCTCTCACATGCCTTTGTTGAGGGAGATCCATGAGAATAATCCTGATGATTTCAGGAATTATCTCCAGATGACGGACCCCATTTTTCATTGTTTGTTGGCTTTGCTGTCCCCTTATATTAGCAGGCAGGACACCTGCATGCGGCAAGCCATCACTCCCGAACAGAGGCTCGTCGCCACGTTGCGGTACTTGGCGATGGGGAGAAGTCTGCAGGTCATCAAGTTCTCGACAAGCATCTCCCCCCAGGCTCTAGGGATCATTATTCCAGAGACCTGTTCTGCCATCATACAGGTCCTGCAGAAGGACTATATTAGGGTAAGTTTTAGCCTTTAACATCACATTCTATGTATTTAATGTTTGCTAATGTATTGTATTTATTTCATCATTCCCTAATTACCATGATTGTAATATGCCGTGAATGTCCTCATGCATGCTGGAAGTTTTTAATGCTCCATTTTTGTCCTTTATGCATATCTGCCTTCACTAACCTCCCCAGCATGGTATCCTGGGCCCATATCCACCTAGCCTAGTCACTTAACAATATATTTTGTCAGCTCCATTGTAGTGCTTTAAGACCCTAAATACCCCCTAAAATGTTTACAAATGTTATTTGTGTGCTTAAATTCATGCAGAGTTCCAGAGGCTTTTTTTGTGTCCCAAAATAATTTGTAACCCTCCCTCCCCTAACTGCTAATGCCCCGTACACACAGTCGGATTTTCCAATGGAAAATGTGCGATCGGAGCGTGTTGTCGGAAATTCCGACCGTGTGTGGGCTCCATCGGACTTTTTCCATCGGATTTTCCGACACACAAAGTTTGAGAGCAGGCTATAAAATTTTCCAACAACAAAATCCGATCGCGTCAATTCCGACTGTGTGTGAACAATTCCGACGCACAAAGTGCCACGCATGCTCAGAAGAAATTCCGAGACGGAACATCTCGGTCTGGTAAAATTAGCGCTCGGAATGGATAGAGCACTTTCGTCAGGCTGCAGTGTTTCAAATTGTTTAATACAGTGCACTCTCTTCTTCTTTATAATGCAGGAAGAACAAAGTAGTTTTGCTGCTGATATTCACACAGAGTTCTTACAAACTTCTTTCTTTATTATTTATCGTGATTCCCTCAATATATTATGATTTGTCACATCTGACTAAAAATCTATATCATTTTTTTGTGTGTTTTTTTTTTCAAGCCTGATGTGATTTTTTTTTTATTTTTTTTTTTTTTTGGTTTGTATTTTTTTTAAGGCTGATCTTGTTATTTTTTTTTTTTTTTTAGTTATTTAACATCCTGAATATTTTTTTGTGTGTTTTGTGTGTAAAGTTACCACAACACCATTATTATCTTGTATTATTTAATCTCAAGGAGATTGCTTGGTGTTGGTGTCTCTTGTTAATTTCACATTGTACTTTAGAAATGTACCTGAATCCTCACAAACAAACTGTCCTTTTTGAATGAAAACTGTTAGAAAAGTTTTAAATGTTTATTGTGTGACTATTAGAAAAATTATTAGAAAAACAATAACCCTGAGACTTTTCTTAAGATGACTTCTAAGCACATTGTTGTATTAACTTGCTATATCGTTTGCTTTAACTAACTCCATAGTAAGTTGTAGGATGATTAGGCTTAACCATATATGGTAGAACAAGAATGTACAGGAAACACTAATTAGTTAAATAAAGTACCATTTTGTACCAGGCACGCTATCTGTGTTACCTCAGCCAATAGAAGCGTTATAGCTATATTATTGTAGGTATTAGGAGGGGGATGTACATCTCTTCGTATGATTCTTACTGCATCTTTTGGCTTGTAAGCATCATCCATTTGTGTGACACATCTGAAATAAATTGTCTGCTTTTCAATACATCTGGAGTTCGACTGATCACAAGAGGAGAGTAATCCTAACATTTTTGGTCCTCCGAGCCGGAACCAATAAGTGCATTTCGGGTCAGATGGTCCCGACAAAAACTTCGGTGAGTATTGGACCTCAAAGCTCACTGAGAATTAAAAGTCCCCCCACTCAACGTCAGTGGTGAAATAGGGGCAGGGGCCTGAGACCCAGATCCACTGTCTGGTTTCGAACTTCGTGATCCAGTCCTCCTGGTGTTTGAGAGGTAAGATAATTTAACTTATTCTTAATTCTCTCTAAGAGTCTTTTCTTCTCTTTCTGTTTGATTCTGGTTTAATGTGTTGTAATTGCCGACACTGATATTAATTGTATAATATCTTAATAATCCAGTGTGCGAAGACAGAGACACTTGGGAGCGTTGTCTAATGGAAAAATAGCATTACCCGCTGTCCAGGACAGATAAAAAAAAGATTTGAGGTATACCGAACGTCAGAGGGTGAATGCCTGGCGTCGTCGTCGGAGGTGGATTGCCCGATGATGTAAGCGCTTAAGTGATCTAGAAAGATCGCAAGACTAACTTTCTTCTGTGTGTTTAGTTTCTCCTTTCTCATGTTTAACCTTTCTGTTGATGCTGTAACCTTATTGGAAAAAAAAAACAAAAAAAACCAACAGAGACAAGTTAATTATTTTTTGATTCTCCCTATAGTGAGGGTAGTGATGATATTTTTACACTTCTTGTATTCCTATTGTTACCGTGGGCCGAGGGTCACTATACCAGTATTTTATAGGTAAATGAGACCCGTCTGGCGCTGACAATGGGGAATAGTCTCTGAAAAAGAATGTTTTGTGCCTGCTTATGAGGCTGCTGTGTTCCTAATGTGCCAAGTGGGAGACTGGAACTCCTCTTTAAGGACACAAGGCTTTATAGGGAAGTTTGGATTCAATAGTAAACTAAATGTAAAAGTATCAGGATTTGATGAATTGTTAGGACAAAAAAGCTATGGGTTGATAATAGGAGTTTAAATAACCAGCAAAAAATATTTCTTCATGTTCTGTGTGTCTGTAAAATTTGTGTTGTAGCCTGCTTGCCTATCAGTGACAGATTGGGAGCTGGCAGAGAAGCAGGAAACTTTGCAAAAGCTTAAAGAGATACTTGATTTAATTGTCTTATGGCTTCGCTCTGTAAGGCAGCCAACACCTTGCTAGCCAATGTATTAAGCAGATAAATATGTAAAATATCAGGTGACGTTGCACTATATGGCCCATGGGGATTGGACCGGAGCCGGCGTCTTGGATTACTGCATCGTCTCAGGTACCACTGGACAACATTGTATGGGAGACTGTGCCACATCAGGGCCACCTCCTCGGGGACAACCCTTGGTCGGACTCATAGGAACCAAACAGTTGGAGCTGCAACTTCAGGTACAGGTGACCCAATAGCCATATCACTGATGGGTCTAGCAAAAGAATTAGACGAGACGCAAATGTTATCTAAATGTTTAACAAATATTTGAGAAGCAGAAAAATAGCTAAGTATGACTGAGTAAAAAATAAATAAATAAGTGCAAGAAATCATCACAAGGAGATAAAAGTCTGCAGTTTTTTCCTCACCCCCTCCCCTCGTGGAGGGAGTGAAGTGCTCCTCTGTTTCAAATTCCTGTGTGAGAGATTGTGTCTGTGAATAAAGTTAACTCTTGACCAGCTATGACAATACAGAAGGGTTATATTGTAAATATTGAAACTGAGCATAAAAAAAAAAAAGGAAAGGTACACTGATAACACCAGGGTGCTTTATTATTTTAGCATGCCATGGTGTTAAAGGAAGCACATGAATGGGCTTTGCTAAGGCCCCTTTCACACTGGGGCGGTGGGGGCATCGGCGGTACAACAGCGCTATTTTTAGCGCTGCTGTACCGTCGTTCTTGCAGCGGTATTCGGCCGCTAGTGGTTCGGTTTTAACCCCCGCTGGCGGCCGAAAAAGGGTTAAATCCGCTCGTACAGCGCGGCTATAGCCGCGGTATTACCGCGGTATTA
The DNA here is from genome assembly GCF_042186555.1 of Aquarana catesbeiana. Classification (NCBI taxonomy): domain Eukaryota; kingdom Metazoa; phylum Chordata; class Amphibia; order Anura; family Ranidae; genus Aquarana; species Aquarana catesbeiana. Next base: position 146,556,027 of record NC_133336.1, on the reverse strand, counting down.
CCGCGGTATAGCCGCGCTGTCCCATTGATTTCAATGGGCAGGAGCGGTTTAGGAGCGGTGAATACACCGCTCCTTCCCCGCTTCAAAGAAGCGGCTCGCAGGACTTTTTTTACCGTCCTGCGAGCGCACCGCTTCAGTGTGAAAGCCCTCGGGCTTTCACACTGAACAAACAGTGGAGGCTGTTTAGGGGCGGTTTTCAGGCGGTATTTTTAGCGCAATACCGCCTGAAAACCGCTCCAGTGTGAAAGGGGCCTAAGAGAAGCGTGCAGTAGTTTTGAAGCCCAGAGAGAGGAGAGAAGGGGATACAACAGACTTGATGCTTTTATAGCACAAAAATGATGGTCAAGAAAATGCAGATTGCCTGACAGACATAGCAGAAGAGAGAGGGAGATGATAATAGATGACTAGTAGGGCAGCATTAACCCTTTGAGCGCACAGAGGTTAATTTGTGCATCTGTGAAAATATTAGGATTTTCGATGGGAAAGAAAGTCTGAATAATAGTCTTAAAGTAAATATTTCTTGGTTATGTTACTTTTAGAACTCCCAGATTTTCAACTGTAAAGTGTTAATGATGCAATGCTGTTTATATTTGGGTACATTTATAAAGTTAAAAGGCTAAGTTCTGAATCAGAATATGTGTTTCGGTTAAAAAAAAAAAAAAAAATGTTTTGGGACCCTTTGGATTTCACTTGGGACCAGAGAATAAGGGGAACAATAGAAAAGGGGATTCATGTTTTATTTAATTCTGCTAAAATATCGCGGTCTGAGAAAAATATTTTTATATATATTGAATATATATGTCAAATAATGTAAATGTCGCTAGGAAACATTTTATGTCTGCATACTTGGTGGACTTATGGACTTATATTTGAATAAATGAAAGAATATTGTTTTTAACAACTCCAAAGTAAGGAAGGCTTTCTTTGGTAGTTTGATCTGTGATCCTGCACTCATTCATGTTAGATAAAGAGTATCTATTTTCCCCAGCCCCAATTCAAGTGCAGATATGACACCCCCCCCCCCTCCTCCTTCTACACAACTGAAGAATGAGGAGAGTTCCTTTTTATGGGGTGGGTGTCTAGTGATTACATGAATGAGTACAAAATTGAACCTTTAAGAGGTATTTTAGAGTTTAGAACATTAAATTAAGGTATGAAATAATGTAGACTACACAGTTCTTAGAGACAAAGAAACAATATTGGAAAACAAAAGGTTGCACAAGTATAGATAACATCTACATGTCACCTGATTGAAAACCGGTATTGCCAAAATTCTTATTTAGGTATGCAGCAGTATTGACACATGGAGAAACACATGTGTCAAACAGGGGGATGACTGAGATGTTAAATAAGGTATGTACAGCCTATGGCTTCACTAACTACTAAAAAAACTTTTTCCTCTCAATGGATTATATGTGCAAGATACAATGCTTAGGGAGGCATAAGACCACGGAAAGGGAAGTTTCCCACACCGCAATATCCATTCCAACACATTTGCATGGATTTTATTGAATTGGACAAATGTGAAAGGAAGAAATATTGTTTGCTAATCATAGACACCCTGACCAAATGAGTGGAGAATTCTCGACAGGAAGTGCAGATGCACAGACAGTTATAATGGACCCCATTTTGTAAATAAAACTATACAACATTTGACAGAAGTGATGGGAATTTAAGTGAAATACCATTGTGCCTATCATTCCCAATCAGCTGGATTGGTGGGAAGACATAATGGCATTCTAAAAAGCAAACTGAGGAAAGCTATGGAAGAAACAGGTAAAAATTGGATGTACTGCCTACTAGTAGCTGTGACCAGTATGCATATCACACCCACAAAAGAAGGTTAAAGCCCATTTGAAATGATACATGGAAGGCAATATAAGATACCCTTACAACCATATGAAACACCTACTGAGTAGTCTGAGCACACACTAGCAGAATACATGTCTAGGCTGTTAAGACAAAGACGTACTAATGATTTTTGTTCTGTCCTAGAAGGTCCAATTCGAGAAGATGAAAAGGTGCAAAAAGTAATAAGAAAAAGCAGTGGTACTCCCCAAGGTGGGATGGTCCTGTCAAAGTCCTCCTAACTACCCCTACTGCGATAAGGATTGCAGAGAGGTCTACTTAGATTCACCAGTCCCATTGTAAAAAGGTTTTACAGGTAGAGTAGGGCCAGTTGGCTACAAGAGGTTCAGAAAGTCCGGCTACAAAGGGCGGTCTCACACAAGGTGGAACTTGTCTCAAACCGGTGAAGTCTCCCTCCCCTTCCAACTCCCCTACCCTATCTGCTGGAACTCTGTAGCTGGTTAGGATAAAAGTGACAGTAATTAACCTTTGGGTTACTGGTGATTCTAGGAGAGGCATCCATAAGAGGGGTTATACGTTATGGAAGAGCAGAGGAACCTTTGGGTTGGGAAAGAACAGGAAAAGCATTGAATCTAACCTTTATAGAGAGAATAACTAGCACTATACCGGTAGACTTCTGTCAGATTGCAGATTGTGGGGATACAACTGGGGCTAGAGGACTTCTATGGGCAGATAAATACATTTGCTGGCTCTGGAATAGGGCAGGATGTCAAGCATGGGATCAAGCCCTGTGGACCACAGCACATCAAGATTGGGGGTATAATCTACCAGGGCCTAAAAAGAGTGGAATAAAGGAAAGATTCAATTACAGAAGCGGCCAACTCCCCCTACACACATAGTAAGAACTGTAAACAATTATTGATAACATTAAAGGAGTAGAGGAAGGAAGATCAGTGGTTGTACTCTATGGGAGCATGGGTGTCAGGAACTGACCCCTCAGGCAAATTTTTCCTCAAGGTATTAGCACCTAATAAAACCTGACAACGGGAAAAGGTAGATTATGGGAGTGCAGACGTGGCGCTATTTCCCTTCAAATTAAAAATATATATATGTAAAATATTAGGGAAGGTATGCCTCAAATAAAATGAACCGTGATACATCCTCTGTCTGTTGGTCTCAAAATGTGTTTGAAAAAAACAAATAAAAATATATATAAGTGCCAAAACATTTAACTACTTTATGTATTAAACCTCTGATGCAGTAAACCACTTTTGTGTTGCACCCCCTGGGGGCAAGAATTAAAAATAACCTATACAGGTGATAGTGTTACAACCCCTGTTGATGAATATCACAGTGTGTGTGTTGAAGGTGCTGAACTTCAGATAGGGTGTCCAACTGGTGTGCTATACCCTCTGGAGTCCGCAAACTAAAATCTATACTCTACAATATCTGGAACTGTAGAAATGCAGTGATCTAATCCCTAGTTGGCAAAGTGATAAATATGGATGTCTGCTGTATCAAAAATCTGGTATGTGAATAAAAATCCAATTATGCCAATAGATAAACTTAAAGCAGAAGTGAAAAATAAATAAAAAAAATAATAAGAAACAAAAATGTGAATGCACAATGCAATATACGTCTCTGTGTTACACTACAGTAAGACCACATTCAAAACAAAAACAAATGATGAAATTATCGCAAACACTAAAGTATTAGTAGATAAGTCCATACAATAAATAAAGTGACATGCTTAAAAAAAATAAAAAATAAAAAACAGTGTCCAGTGCTTCATCAAAATTTGGTGCTGATTATCCTTTCAAGTGACAGTGGTGCCAGGTGATATTATCCATGTGATTGCACTCACCAGATGACATTACCCACCAGGGGTGTTATGCCTTCACAGTGTGAGCCACTGTGCAGCCCTCTGGAGTTCTGCTGGGCAATCTGAGAAACGTTTCACTGGATTTTCCGCCAAGATGTCACATAGGGGAAAGAGTAATGCCCATAGTGTGATATTGTTTAAAAAGGCTTTATTTATTAAAAAGTTTAGGAGATATACTCACATGATAAAACAAGAGCCGGCACTGTGTAAACAACAATCACCGCTCAGACCGGAAGTGACGCCATACTAAAATAGAAGTTCTGAGTACAACTATAAGATTTACTAACCTAACAGTAGAAGATGCCATAGTTTTGGAGACAGGATACCAAGGAAAAAAAATGAGTGGTTAGAATGGTTGAGGTACACGATTAAAACTTTAAAAAAAAAAAAAGAAAACTCTTTAGTTTGTGCCAGAGCAAGACTACATTTAGCAACTATTCCTTTTCCTCTAGATCACAATACAGATCTAGAAGGTTTAAAATGTATGTTGCAATTGTATAATAAGAGCTATAAACCTGAAACAAATTCTACCTGTCACACGTTGAGTTTGTTGTTTCCCCCAGTACAGAGACCTCAGATACCTCCAGCGGTTACTGCTTATCCGGGCAACTTTACTTGTTTTGCACTCCCAGGGAACCGTAGCGGGGTGGATCTTGGGTCACTACCCAATGACTACTGTAGGGAGAGGATTAACATGGGCAATGGTGACTGGGTTGAACATGACATTCAGAGAGCTGATGTCTGGTGGATGTGTGGGGATAAGAAACTGTGAGCTAGGATACCAGCCAATGCCTGAGGGGATTGCGCTATGGTCCAGCTGGCTATGCCCCTGAGGATCCTATCAGAACACCCGTGGACTAAGAGTCACCAACGGTATCGGAGGGACACCTCTCCCATAGGGTAATTTGACTCTCGGATCTACATAGATGAGCGCGGGGTGCTGGATGAGTTTAGGGCCAGGAATCAGGTGACAGCTGGGTTTGAGTCTCTTCTCTGGTGGGTGACTATAGATAAAAATGTTGACTGGATTAACTATATATATACTATAACCAACAATGATTTGTAAACTATACTAGGGACACTGTGAAGGGCCTAACAGAACAGTTGGCCACCACATCTCTAATGGCATGGCAGAACCAAATGGCCTTAGATATGGTCCTAGTTGAAAGAGGAGGGGGGTATGCAAAATGTTTGGTAGCATGTGTTGCACCTTTATCCCTAATAATACAGCTCCTGGAAGGACCGTGACCAGAGCCTTGGAAGGACTGACTGCTCTATCGAATGAATTAGCGGAAAACTCAGGTATTAATGATCCATTAACAAACTGGCTTGAAGGATGGTCCGGTAAGTGGACTGGACTTATCACATCATGTTTGATCTCAATTGCTGTGGCTTTGGCCGTTTTGGTCACTTGCGGATGCTGCTGCATTCCCTGTATTCGAGGACTTTCACAAAAACTGATTGAAACTGCAGTCTCAAGAACGATGTATCAAGCCCTTCCTACCTCTGAGGAGACATGATGTGGACATTGAAGCTCAACTTAATGACATACACACCGAAAGTGTATAACACTGGGACTATCATCAAAATGTGTTGAGATAAAATAGTCACACAAGAGGAGGGAATGTTAGAAAAGTTTTAAATGTTTATTGTGTGACTATTAGAAAAATTATTAGAAAAACAATAACCGTGAGCAGAGGCGGCTCTAGGCTTTGTGAGGCCTTAGGCAAAACTTACACATGAGGCCCCACGGACTGGGACGCTCCGTGATGAGGCCGCTATTCCTCAGGCTGCGGGCAGTATCTGATTTGTCCGTCAGCTCCTAAGCCACAGAGTACCAGTGGGGGTAGGCGGAGCCACCAACGTCAACTTCAGTGATTGAGAACAGGCAAATTAGGCGGCCGCGAGGCCCCTGTGAGTGCGAGGCCTTAGGCGACCGCCTAATTTGCCTAATTAGAGAGCCGCCTCTGACCCTGAGACTTTTCTTAAGATGACTTCTGAGCACATTGTTGTATTAACTTGCTATATCGTTTGCTTTAACTAACTCCATAGTAAGTTGTAGGATGATTAGGCTTAACCATATATGGTAGAACAAGAATGTACAGGAAACACTAATTCGCGAAATAAAGTACCATTTTGTATCAGGCACGCTATCTGTGTTACCTCAGCCAATAGAAGCGTTATAGCTATATAATTGTAGGTTTTAGGAGGGGGGATGTACATCTCTTTGTATGATTCTTGCTGCATCTTTTGGCTTGTAAGCATCATCCATTTGTGTGACACATCTGAAATAAATTGTCTGCTTTTCAATACATCTGGAGTTCGACTGATCACAAGAGGAGAGTAATCCTAACAAAAACACACATAGGCGAGTATAATTGAAACAAAAAACCTTTATTAAGGGCTCACAACCAAACAAAGAGGGAGGCAACGCTGGAGAAACAGCAGAAATTGGTGAAGCCTTTGACCCCCAGGGCACACATCAATTATTTTACTGCAAAATTGCCTGAGGCCTGAGGAGTGGCCTGAGGAGTCCTTATCTAAGGGAGTGCAGTCTGGTCCAGAAGTCCCAGAGATCATGAAAGCAGCAGATGACATCTGTGTCCCCAGGCTGTGGTCATACAAGAGACTGCATCTTTTGCCAAACCAGACTGAACCCAGGGTCATCACCCTCTGGTCTTCCGTCCACGCTTCCTTCCATGCTGTGGCTGTGGTGGTGTAGTTGTGGCAGGAGGAGGAGGAGGATGATCCAACTCACTCAGGTGGGTATTGGGTATGATTTCGCCCCTCACCCCCTTAGTTAAGACTTTATAAAGAAGGTCCTCACACAGCTGGCGTTGGCCCTCCTGCATGCCCTGCAGTTTGGTGGTAGCCATGCAGGCAAAGGCCTCTTCAGGAGTGGCTCTGAGGGACGCAAAAGCCTCCTGAATCAGCCTGAGTGCTAAATCCTGCACGTGAGACTCCCCTTCCTGGGTCTTTTGGTTGGAAGGCGGAGGGGAGGAACCTGCGATTCTGTCAGGCTCCTACTGGGCCCAGGCTTCTCCTGGCTGCCACTTAGCCCAGCCTCCTCCTGGCTGCCACTAACCCCCACCTCCTCCTGGCTGCCACATTCCACAGCCTCCTCCTGTGTGCCACATTCCAGAGCTTCGTCCTGGCTGAGGTCTTCCTGTGTATCAAAAAGGGACATAGTTTTAGTTTTTTCTTCATCAATCACACACAATTTTCACCTCATGACTGTTGCAAATTGAATGTTAACAAATATAACAGATTATCATTCTGAGCCCAGCATTTTTCATTCTTGTCCCAATTATTTTTGCCCATTACTGTCTATTGATATGTAAAACACTTTATTAATTCAGCAATTAGTGATCAATAATAACATCTAGTAAACATCATTTATTTATTGACCAGAAATCTGTATTAGAATGCTATACCTGGCTCAAGCTGGGCTCCTCCACTTCTCCCTGGCTGGAAGTCCCAGGTTGGACGTCGGAAGCCTCAGCTGGGGTGGAAGGAAGAGTGGAAGGAAGGGTTGAGAGGGATTCCCTGACTTCAGTCTGGTCTGACAGAAATCGCAGTCTCTCATAGTACCACAGCCTGGGGACATAAACGTCATCTGCTGCAGCTCCTGATCTCTGGGAATCCGTGACCTTCTTGAGCTCCCTAAGATAAGTGCTCCTCAGGCCACCAATTTTGGCTTTTAAATAGGGGATGGTTGCAGTGGGGACCACTGGCGTCACCAACTCCAGCAGTTTCTCCAGCGCTGCCTGCCTCTTTTGTTTATGGTTATAATTGTTTATGATTTAGCCCTTATCTGTTTATCCCTTCTCAGGACTTATTAATCTCCTGTCAATCTTTCACTCCCATGCAAAGCATGTGAACACTGTTTGGTGACAGTCGCATGCCTTGCAAATAAAGCACCGGGTAAGCAATACTTTGTGTGATCCCTTCCATCCCTTTATAAGATGGTTGCTAAACAATCTCTGCAAAGTTTCATTTATTTATGTTCTCCTACACAGATCACTGTCTAATATTTCCATCAATCGTTTGTCCTTGAATCCACCTACAGGCGTTTTCCCTTCTACCCATCAACTTGTTTTTAAATATAAAGTGTGAGTTCTTTTTGAGGCTTTCATGCCCTATCTAGCTTATGTATAATGCATTATTTTCCCTGTCCTTCAAATCTAGTGTTTGATACACACTAAAATTCACTTAGTCTTTGCCATTTCCTAATTTTCAATATTTAACCGCCAGGTTTTCTGTGTGCCCCCTGCAAGCATTATATACGGTGCAGCCTGCCCTTCCCCCATCTTGGGGGTCCTTTGCCGCGCCTCCCCTGGGTGTCTGTTGTTCAGGTATGTTTGGAATCCCGGGTTTTATGGGGTGCCTCCCTGTGTGAGATTGTCTAGCCACAGTATTCCAACATTCAGCAATGTGTATCTCAGCCCATACTCTAGTGTTCTTGTTTGTTTACACGTTGTTTTTTGTATTTCCATGTATAGATCCTTTTATATTGCAAAAAGCTCTTGCTCCCTGAGGAAGCCAATGCCTTGGCGAAACATGTAGGAAACTGAGCTCTAGCTTTGAAGGCCGTCTCCATCTGGCCCACCCTACCGTATTCGGGTCACACGCAATATACTTGTTTTTTGTGGCTAATCATTTTATTGCTTTTTCTATGTATTTAATATTGTGAAATAAAATATTTGTAATTTTACATCTCCTTCTCATTTTCACTCTTTTTACCCTAGCACCGTTATAATCCCCTGTCCCTTTATCCACTAATTTATCTAATCAATTTGGGATGAGGTGCCGTATCCAATACAACCATCTAGCCACACCTGCATTCTTTCGATTATATTGTGGGTGTTTGACCTGCCACAGACAGGGCAGCTCCCTGTACTTGTCTATGAACAGGGGGAGGAAGTTGCGGTCATTGAAGCCATCCATTTTATCTGCAAGACACAACACAAGACAAACCCTAATGTCAGGCAAAACTCTCCTAATCTTGTTACAATATAGGCCTCAATCTAGAAGCAGTATAAGCCCAGTTTAGATCTTACCTTCGTTATCACGATCGGCACCTCCGATACTCCTTCCTCCGCTCACAGATCGTGCGTACTACGCACGCGTGTTAAGCACTGCGCATGCGTGAAACTCCGCCCACCCCTGACGATCTTTCTAGTCTATTCCCCGCCCCTGCTCGTTCAGCGCAGTGGGGAAGGAGAGCACATGGTGGAGACACAGCAGGTGCGTGCTAATTACAGCAACGAGGAGGAGGAGGAAAGCCCGGAGCCAGAAACGTCCCGATCCAGAAGGAGACGATTTAAGGCATCAAATATGTCCTTTGGGGAGATGTTGGAGATGGTGGACATCCTGAAGAAGGCCGACTATGATGGGAAGTATGGACCTTACCCCAACCCCAATGTCCAAAAGGCCAAGATCATGGCGAAAGTGGTCAAGAGTCTGCACCGGAATTTCGGGGTATGACGATCGAAAGATCAGCTCAGGAAGCGGTGTTCGGACCTCAAATTAAGAGAGCATGAGCAGTACAGAAGGATCCGGAGAGTGCTGCAAAAAAGTAAGTAGTTGTCCTGTGTTCCTATTCTTTATGTTTATTACGTTCGTGCTACTCCATGTGCTTTTCTTAACTGTTGTCCAGTTTAAAATGTCAACTTTCATGTTCATGGGCACATTATTCGTTTGTATAAAACATTGTTCGTTCGGCCTAGAAAACACCATTGTTTTGGCCATATGCATTTGCCAACATTTTTTAAGGCCTACTTATCTGAAAATAATTTGGTTGTGTAGATGGGTTTGTAACTAGAATGAAATGCAAACTAGATTCTGTGTAAGGAGAGGACACTCTGCAGTTTTCACATCTGGATGCTGGAGCACTAGTGTGGGACACAAGAACACCCTTTTTATTAGGGGGCCCCACACAGGTGCTCCAGTGTATACTATAGGGGTGACTCCATTTGTGAAGCTTGTACTAAACAGGTAAAGTATTGAAGCTTGACAAAGGACAATAAAAATTCTACATCTTGGAACTGCCAAAACAGACAATTGTACCCCACTTCCAAGCAATGTTTCATATTCCTATTTCTGCCATCAAATATCTGTGTGCTAAGTATACCTATTTTTTTTTACATAGGGGATAAAAGACTCGGAGGACACCCCTTATCAGAGGAGACCAGAGACCCCCCACCTCATGAAGAAATGGAGACCCACCAAAGCCAACAGGAGGAGGAGGAGGAGGAAGGAGATGTGGTGGAACTAGTCACCACAACAGGTGAGTGTCTGTGACCAAAGGCTCAGGTAAGAGAAGGATGCCGGCAGATTTATAATACATGGTGTGTTTTTGTTTCTATCTTTTTAGGTGATCGTGATGTTGTGGATCCAGGGCATTTCACCTCAGAAAGTGCACAGATCCTGATCGGGGAGATCATGGGGTGTAATAGGGACTTGGAAAACATCCAGAAAAGCATTAATGACGTTCAAAAAAAAATGAAGAACATCATTGATGTTTTAGGGAGAGTTTAAAACCCCTCGAAATTCCTTTGTTTTCTTGTGCTTTTTGTGAGCTAAAAATTTTTATAATTTTTTGACATATTTGCGAAAAGCCAAATTTTGAAGATGCACACAGTGTGTCAACATGTGCTATCTGCCATCACGGGAGATCAATGTAGGCGTTTTGGGGGTGCAACCCCTTCCTCAATAATAAAGTAGCTGTGAGGAAGGGGTTGCACCCACAAAACACGTCCCTTGATCCCCCATGATGGCAGGTAGCACATGTTGACATTTGGCAATTTGTGTGCATCTTCAAAATTTGGCTTTTCTAGGGGTGACTTCACCCCATCTGAACACAATATCAAACACAGTTCGTAAATACTCATGTCTGATATTGCCTTCAAGTTCTACCAAATGTGAACTTTGTAAGTTCAAGATTTGTGTCTTTCTTGTTGTTTTAAACATGCCTGTTTTATCTCAAATGGACATTTCTACTTTTTCTAATGTGACCCCAAAAATTGTTATACAACAAACATGTTGGTTTGTTTTAAAAACCTTTTCTAAATGCACATGTGATTGTGCTGGTATTAAAAAGATTGTTAATCAAGAATGTGTGGATTATTGTTTCAACACTCCAAAACTTTTGTTGTCCTCTAATTGGTGTTTTCAGTGACATTGGGGGTTATTTACTAAGGGAGAATCCACTTTGCACTATAAGTGCAGTTTCAAGTGCACTTGTAGTGCAAAGTGTCTTTGCCTTTAGTAAATAATACCCAACAATGCTTTGTAATGTTACACAATCACGCCATTTTCAGGACTCACCACATTTCTGTCAGGGTCAGCTAAAAGAAACACAAGCAGTAAATGTCACCAAAGATTTTAGTAGTTAATTTTTTTTTTTATTTGAAAAAGGTTTCAGACATTGTTTGGCATATTGATAGCCCCCCTACCCGCAAAGTATTCAAGGTATCTTAGACGAACATCACGGGCACTCAGGGGGGGCAAGCCAGGACAGCCACTTTCAAGCGCCGTCAGGGTTGGTTCATTTTGAATTCCAGCCTCAGGCCCAACTGAGCCAGCATAGTTGGCAGAATGTTGCCGTAAAAAGTTGTGTAGAACACAGCACGCCAGGATGATGTGATTCAGTTTGTACTCTGCCATGTGTATGGGTGTAAGAAATAGGCGGAACCGGCTGGCCATGATTCCAAACGTGTTCTCCACCACTCTTCTGGCTTTGGCCAGCCGGCAATTAAAAACCCTCTGGTCCGGGGTGAGGGTCCTCATCGGGAATGGCCGCATAAGATGGTCCCCCAGCGCAAACGCTTCATCCGCAACGAAGACGAATGGGAGTCCTTCCACATTGTCTTCTGGAGGTGGCAAGTCCAAGCTGCTATTCTGGAGACGTCTGTAGAACTCCATCTGGGTGATGACTCCACCATCGGACATCCGGCCATTCTTCCCCACGTCCACATACAGGAACTCGTAAGTAGCCGACATCACCGCCAACATCACAATACTATTGAACCCCTTATAGTTGAAATAGTATGACCCCGAGTTGGGTGGTGGGACGATGTGGACGTGTTTCCCATCAATTGCCCCTCCGCAATTAGGAAAGTCCCACCCCTGGGCAAAGTGGGAGGCCACAGTCTGCCATTCCTGTGGCGTGGAAGGAAACTGTGGAGTCAAACAATAACAAAAATTAGTAATTTTGCACATAAACAGGGAAAGCAGATTAGACACAAACATTCTTGATCAACATCAAGATAACATTTATTTGAGGGAGTTTTTAAAGACCAAAGTATAAGGTACACCTATCAGATTTCCCCCCCCCCTCTCAGGGGCCATTTCTAACATTTTAGGGGGGGGAGCTCTTGGACAGGTAACCCTCTCCACTTCATTGAGAGATGAATGCCTAAATAATGTGTATTGCTTTGGCCAGCCCCACTGGACAGGTAAGAAGTGTCATAATACAAAGATATAAATACACACTGTACACATTTGAGCACATTTGGAAATTCTGCTATTACCTATCAAGATAATAATAGGATACAAAAACTTTAAACAGTACCATTTGAAAGTATTCAAGCAGGCCCTTGCACTACATGCTTTGGGGAATTCATCCATACATCTGACCACTAAATAGATGGGTATAGTGTGTATGGGTTTGGCAAAGTCAGCAGATAGATGATTGAGGATAGATAGAGAATTGGTATCAGCTAACTTAGCAGTTGGGGGGAGGGAGGGTTCCAAATGATTTGGGGACCCCCCAAAAAAAGCCTCTGGCACTCTGCCTGAATTTAAAGCACAAATCACATTTAAAAACATTTTAGGGGGTGTTTGGGGTAAAGCACTACCATGGAGCTGATAAAATACATTGTTAAGTGACTACATGAGGTGAATATAGGGCCAGGAGACCATGCTGGGGAGGTAAGTAAAGGCAAATATGTATGAAGGAGAAAAAAAATAAATTACAAAAAAATCAAGCATGCATGAGAACAAAGGGGACATTCACAGCATATTACAAACATGGTAATTAGGAAATGAGGAAAGAAATACAATATATTATCAAACATTAAATACAATAAAATGTGATATTAAAGGATAAAAATCTTACCTTAATATACTCCTTCTGCAGGACCTGAATGATGGCAGAACAGGTCTCAGGGATAATGATCCCGGAGCATGGGGGGAGATGCCTGTTGAGAACTTGAGGTCCTGCAGGCTTCTCCCCGTTGCCAAGTACCGCAGGGTGGCGACTAGCCTCTGCTCCGGAGTGAGGCTTGCCTCATGCAGGTATCCTGCCTGCTAAGATAAGGGGTCAGCAAAGCCAACAAACGGTGAAATACGGGGTCCGTCATCCTGTGAAAGTTCCTGAAATCATCAGGATTATTCTCACGGAGCAAAGGCATATGACAGAACTGGTGACGCAGAAGCAACCAATTCTTGGTCCATGAACTCCTCCCCACCCTGTTCATGGACTGGGCTTGTGTCAAGGTCAGGACCCCAACACCAAGCCCCGCACAGCACAAACTCTACGAGGAGTACGTATACGCAACATGGCTAGAAAAACGGTCGGCTGCTCAGAATGAAGTAACAGAACGCACTGAAGAACAGCAAGGCCTGTGAAGAGCGACCTGAAAAACAGTAACGAACGAACAAGTACACAATGACAAGAGTCACACGTAACTCGCTGCATGCACTGAAGACCAGATACAAACCCACAAGCACAAACTGAACAGCAAAAAACGATCTGAAAACCACGAGTCTGAAAAAGCATGTATCGTCTATCACCAAACTTTTACTAACACGAGATTAGCAAAAGGAGCCCAAAGGGTGCCGCGCTTGGTTCTGAACTGGCCTTTTCTAGTCTCGTCGTACGTGGTGTACGTCCCTGTGTTCTTGGCGATCGGAAATTCCGACAACTTTGTGCGACCGTGTGTACGCAAAACAAGTTTGAGCCAACATCCGTCGGAGAAAATCCATGGATTTTGTTGTTGGAATGTCCGATCAATGTCCGATCGTGTGTACGAGGCATAAGTCAACCGATACCAATCCTCTATCTGCTGACTTTGCCAAACCCATACACACTATACCTACCTCTTTTGTGGTCATATTTATGGATGAATTCCCCAAAGCATGTAGTAAAAGGGCTTGTCTGAATACTTTCAAATGGTACAGTTTAAAGTTTTGTTCTCCTATTATTTTTGCAATTGCAGAATGTAAAAATGTGCTTCAATTAGGACAGTGTGTATTCATATTTTTGCATTATGACACTTCTTACCTGTCCAGTGGGCTGCCAACAGTGTAAGTAAGGAGGGGCTGGCCAAAGTAAAACACATTATGCATTCAGCTCTCAATGAAGTGGAGAGGGTTACCTGTCCAAAACAAACACCCCCCCCCCTAAAATTTTTACAATGGGTCATCAGAGGGGGGGGAGGAATCTGATAAGTGGACCTTATACTTTTGTCTTTAAATTCAAATAAATGTTATACTGATGTTGGCCAAGAATGTTTGTGTCTAATCTGCTTGCAATGTTTATGTGCAAAATTACAATTTTTTTTTCTTGTTTGACTTCACAGTTTCCTTCAATGCCACAGGAATGGCATCCCACTTTGCTGATCGTTGGGACTTTCCCAACTGTGGAGGGTCAATTGATGGGAAACACGTCCACATAGTCCCACCCCCCAACTCGGGGTCATACTATTATAACTATAAGGGGTTTAATAGTATAGTGATGTTGGCGGTGGGGTTGGAGACAAATGAGTTCCTCTATGTGGACGTGGGGAAGAATGGCCGGATGTCGGATGGTGGAGTCATCGCCCAGACCGAGTTCTACAGGCATCTCCAGAGTGGTGGATTGGGATTGCCACCTCCGGAAGAGAACATGGAAGGACACCGTTTGTGTTTGTTGTTGGTGAAGCATTTGGTCTGGTTGAACACCTGATGCGGCCGTTCCCGATGAGGACCCTCACCCTGGAGCAGAGGGTTTTTCTTTTTCCGGCTGGCCAGAACCAGAAGAGTGGTGGAGAACGCTTTCGGGATAATAGCCAGCTGGTTCCACCTATTCCTCACTGCAATTAACATGGTGGAATATAAACTTAATCACATAATTCTTGCCTGCTGCATTTTACATATTTTTTTGCACAAAAATGCAGCAAACTATGTGGCCTTAGTTGGGCCTGAGGTTGGATTCTTACCGGATCCAACACTGACAGCTCTTGAAGCTGGCCACCCTGGCTTGCCCCCCAAAGGGCCCGTGAAGTTTGCGAAAAGTATCTAGAGTACTTTAAGGGTAGGGGGGCCACTGATATGCCACTAAATGTCTGAGACATTTTTTAAATAAATATCTTTTTGAAACAGAACTAATATTTCATTTGATTTACTGCTTGGGTTTCTTTTAGCTGTCTCCTAGGTTCTCCAATGGGCTTTTTTTTGGCCTTTTTCTTCAATAGTGCAAACGTAATTTATTTGATACATGAGGTGACAATCTCTTCTTCAGCGAATTATTATTATGTTCCAGATCTGCTACACACACCTTGTTTTTGTTGTTAATGTATGTAATGCATTACTGACAAAAATCTTCATTTTCAGCACCATGAATGAATTTTGTGGAGTCATGAAAATGGCGTGATTGTGGCAAATTAGAAAGCACTGTGGGAGTTAAATACTAAAGGCAAATCCAGTT
Source organism: Aquarana catesbeiana (assembly GCF_042186555.1). Taxonomy (NCBI): domain Eukaryota; kingdom Metazoa; phylum Chordata; class Amphibia; order Anura; family Ranidae; genus Aquarana; species Aquarana catesbeiana. The sequence continues at coordinate 146,540,644 of NC_133336.1, read as the reverse complement.
TGCACTCCAACACTTAAAAGTGCAAATGAAACTGCACTGAAAGTGCACTTGTAGTGCAAAGTGGATTTGCCTTTAGTAAATAACCCCCATTGTCACTGTAAACACCAGCTCACTCCAAAAACCGCTATTGAGCATTGAAAGAAGAAGCCACACATTCTTGAGTATCAAACATTTTACTCAAAGCACATTCACATGTGCGTTTAGAAAAGGGTTTTTGAACAAACCTACATCTTTGGTGTTTACAATTTTTTTTTGTATACATTAGAAATAGCCTTTTTTTGGTTACACAGGCATGTTTCAAAACATAACATACACAACTCAGGAACTTAGAAAGTTCAACTTTGATAAATTGAAGGCAATATGAGATATTATTATGTCCAAGCTGTGTTGATGTTGCCTTCATCAGATGGGGGTGATGTCACCCTTGTAAAAGCCAAATTTTGAAGATGCACACAAATTGGGATTCAAACTGAGGATTTCCCTCCTGATCCCATGCCTAATGTCAACATATGCTAGCTCCCATCATGGGGGATCAATAGACGTGTTTTGGGGGTACAACCCCTTCCTCTCACCTAATTGAGTTGGGAGGAAGGGGTTGCACCCACAAAACGTATACATTGATATCCCGTGATGGCAGATAGCACATGTTGACACACTGTGTGCATCTTCAAAATTTGGCTTTTAAAATACTTTAAAACTTTTTTTCAAATTCAAAAATACACAATAAAATGGTACAATTTTCTTGTTTTTTTATATTCTAAATACAATAGTATAGTGCAGCGCTAAAAAAACAGTGAAGATATCCCAATGGGAAATTGTGGTATATATAAGTGCAAATACAATAAAATTAATAAACCACAATATTGTTGAAGTGTAGATCAACAGTGATAGTGTATATAAAGTGCATATAGTCCATGTATGACATCAAAATGGTGACTATAAATGAGTGTGAACTGGTTGTCTGTAGATAATCCACCACCGTAAGGAAAGAGGCTTACCAGACAGGTTGAACCCAACAAGGCGTATGCCTGATGAGTCAACCAAGCTTTTGGTGTAACACACCCAAGGAGGTACAGCAAATTTTTGTCCTATTTTGATGAATTGTTTTCTTGCCTAGGCTCTGATAAAACTTTAGTTCCATAAATTTATTAGAAAGGAGACGGACCATGCCTTATAAGTGTTAAAACTGTCTTTGGTAGACCTGTCCTTTTTGAAAGACTGTGCAAATTAAAAAGGTTTTTGGTAGACCTGTCCTTTTTTGAAGGATTTTGCAAATTAAAGCGGTCTTTGGTAGACCTGTCTTCTGGAAAGACTTTATAAATTTAAATAAGTAGTACTACACTTCTTTTGGGAAGGAGAAAAAGTGTTAATAAGGCAACTACCACCGGGACCCACATCTCTATATTTGCTTTTCTTCTCTATCGCATAAGAGTATAAAGGATAATTTGTCCTGTGGATTGAAACTGCAAGGTACGGCAGTGTTTCTTTCACTGTAATTGTGATAATGGGTCAGTTGCAGGGAAAGGATCTCCCACCTCCTCCAAACCCTGGGGAGAATTGTAAAGATTATGTAGCTAGAGTATGTGAAACTAATCATGAGTTTATTAACCCCTGGGTATCTAACTTAGCTGGGAGGACAGAAAGAATGCACAGTAGTGACCCATTCCCTCGAGAAGGAGATAATGATGAATTTCACATAGATAAGTTGTAGGGATTATGTCTGGGAGAACAAGAAAGCTTTCCCATGATGTTCAGTGTCCCACTCAGTGGGACACGGAATACGTGAGAAAGGAGGGGGAGAAAGAGTTAAAATATACCCCTTATTGGTTTCAGAGAAATAGTAAGAAACAAAAGGATAAGGCAAATAAGAGATCAGACCCAACTGCCACTTCCCTCCCATTCAACCCTTCACCATACACAAAACAATGTATAGGTAGGCATGGAAAGTGCAGTTTTATTAAAAGAAATATGCTGAGATTTTTTCTACATGTTGTAGTTGGCTAAGTGTGAGAGTTATGTTTGTTGTGTAGAGGTGTGTGAGATCCATGGATTATGTGATGTCGCGTTAGTTGTATTAATATGCCTAAAGTAACAGTTGATAACACATATTGAATATTGGTTGCATGATGATTTGTTTTGTGTTTGTATGTATGTTTTAAAGTGATGTAACATTGCCACAAGTACAATTACAAGACTAAAAATGTTTATGTCTGATTTAAAATCGCGAACAATTTGATCTATATAATTCAGTAAAAAAAAAAAAGACTTAAAATTGTAAAAATCGCCAAAGCCTGTGTTGGAAAGACTCCAATCCCCCTTCCATTGCTATGTGGCTTAACAGGGTTAGGAATATCAATACCCTGGAGGATCTGATGCTTACTGCCCAAAATCAAAGAGAACGATATTCAAAGACTTGGACACACTGGAATATGTTCATATATTCGGACGAAGGGAAGTCCCTCCTGGAGAATTGCTCCGAGAATTGAAGTCCTCCCATTAATTGTACTGTTGCACCCACACATCTCATCACCCTACCGCTTCCCCCCCTCTCCTCCTTTTCTTCTGTTTGTTCTCCTTTTCTCATCTGCCCCACTATTTCCCCACTGAGATACCCTAAGGGGTGACTATACATCTTTATATTATAGTTCTCCCCTACACTAAACTGAAACATCCGCTCGCTCATCGCGAGCGACATGTACATGGGTGCCATCTAATTGGTTGAAGGGAGAAAGATACTTGACTGTTAGCACTGTCACACTAACCTGCTATTGAGCAACACATCCTCAGACTAGGTTATGGCTCTTCCGACATAGCACCATATATATATTTTTTCCTCTTTCTCTGCTGACATGTGTTGTGTGGCAGTTATGTTATGTTACTCTATCTAATTTAATAAAGAATTTGAAAAAAAAAAAATGTAAAACTCGTGTGCAATGTGTAGTCATTTTGCACTGTGGTAAAGTTAATATGGAAATAAAACGTAAAATATTATATTTGCTTAGTCTAAAAGAAAAATTAATATAAATACTGTGAGTTAAAAATCGTTAATTTAAACACTTGCTGGGGTGGCTAAGCATGTGGTCATTGGAGCCACACCCAATGCAGTTAATAAAATTGAAAAAAATAAGTAAAGTGAAATGTTAAAAGATTAGTGACGTAAAAAAAGCCTTTTTCCCTGACGATTAAAGTTTAAAAAATAAGGAATGCTGTCTTATAGTTTAAGGAGCATTGACCCGCTCCCTTTCTTTGACACAGGTTAAATTGCATTGCTTGTGTGTGTGTGTGTAAACAGCTGTAGTGTCATTCAAATTGAGTGAGCTGAGTGAACTGTAAAAAAGTAAAATTACCCCTTAGTAATGTACAAATATGTGTATTAAACTGTAATCTTTGTTTTCATAAAGAAACAGGTTTAAAGAGTTTTCCAATGGGTTATGGTGAAGTATATTTTTCTTATAGAGATGGGAACTTATAAAAATGTTTGTTTTTTGAGCTGCTCAATATTTTTTTTAACCATGGTGGACAATAGTTTTTTTTATATAGTAAAGGTATACCATGCATAAAATCCATGTGGTAAAAATTAGTTTGACGTCAAACATTTTTTTTTTATATTAGAAAAAGTGCACTGGTAAAGCAAATAAGAAGGACTTTCTTTATGGAATGTAATGTAATGTATGTTTGTGTTTTCATATGCTAATGTACTTGTTACAGGTATATAACCAGAATATGGCAAAATGTATCACTTATTTGCCAGGGACAACTGTGAAACCATGATGGGAATCCTAGTACAGAAGCATGGGGGCAAACTCCGCCCTATTGCGTTTTTTCAAGGGTTGTGCTTATGCCGGTACTGGGCATGCCGGCATGCCTCCAAGTTTTGGCATCCTGTGCGATGGTTGTGGAGATGACTACTTCATTCACTCTGGGTCATGCAACCGCACTACACACAATGTGCCCATCCTGTTAGGAAATGGAACATTGAAGGAGTGCAGAAAAGCCTTGAATTAGGGCTCATCTTCCAAGAGGGGACACCATGTATACCCGTAACTACTACACCCCTATTTATCTCACAATATCATGGGGTAGGACACAGAGGCTGGCAGGTTACATGTGGGTTATTGGATAAAGATTCTGACTACAAACAGTAGTCAGAATCCTTACACAGGAAATAATCTCAAGGTGGGGCTGCCCACTTCAAATGAAGTCAGACAATGGTCCTGCCTTCATAGCCAAAGTATGTCAAGATTTAGTGAAAAAACTAAAGATTGACTGGAAGTTTCACATTCCATACCACCCCCAGAGTTCAGGGATAGTAAAAAGAATGATAGGACACTTAAAGATAAAATCAGGAAAATCACAGGGGGAACTTTCAACAGATGGAAAAAGGTACTTCCTGCAGTCCTTGCAGAGTTAAGAATGACTCCCTCTAAAAACACGAGTTACTCCCCTTTCGAGGTCCTGATGGGCAGACCCCTCCCCACCCCATGGGCTAGACAGCCATTAATGTTACAAAGAGGGGATGTTGATCTCATACAGGAGGAGTAGGTTAAGAAATTGAAAACTTGAAACTTTGGATAGAGTTGAAAAACGTGTTGCTCGCACCTTTTTTTTTTTCTTTGCAGGAACCTACTCATCCTCTCCAGGTGGGAGATGTCGTAGTGGTCCAGCAACTGAATCGTACAGAGTATTGGTAACTGTAAGCGCAAACACACAAGTCCATATATATAACAGGAGATATAAAGGACTGAGCAACTTAGTCCATAGGGGACAGGATGGAAGTTCAAGAGTTAAGTGGTAACCAGGAATGTAATGGTTAAAGTAGGCTGGAGGGCTAGGTGGCTGCTGTCCTCAGAGAGCTGGCTCTGTGATGGATGAGAGAGGGGTAGAGAAGGAAGCGCCAGAGGCCTGTTGAAGGAGCAGTGGCTCCGAGCGCATAGCCTTCTCTCAACCTCCCTGCAAGCCCTCCTCCCTGGACGATCCCTCCCCTGGATACCGAACCTGGAAGCGGACGGACGACCTGTGACGTCACGCACGCTCCACGCTGGCCCCTAGTCTCTTCCTGATGGCCACAGAAGGAGCTCCCGGCTGGTAATCCACCTTCTGCAGCCCAGCATCCCTGTAGCGTCACCACCACAGGATCAGAGGGAACACCGAGGACCACATACCTATACAGATGAGCTTTTTATATGTTTTTATCCTGCAAGTGTTTTTACCTGGTGTCATTAAACATCATTTGTTAATACTACACTCAGGTGGTGCTTCCTTCTCTACCCCTCTCTCAGCAACTGAATCGTACCAAAAGCATTTGGACCCCTGACTACAGTGATCGAGGTTACCCAAACAGCCATTCTGGCAGAGGGACAACAGGCTTGGATCCATGCCAGTCGTGTGAAGAAGATGAACCAAACACCTAAGAAGCAAGATAAAGCACAGAGAGGTGAAGCAGGTGATACAAATCCTCGAACAGTGAGTGAAGCAGGTGGTCAAGACTCTGAAAAAGATGGCCTCACTTATTTCACCACAGACTTTTGGGAAGGCCTTGGGCCTCTTGTTCTTGGTGACTTTGATGTTACCTGGCATCACAGATCCCTATAATGCAGGGGTCTCAAACTGGCGGCCCTCCAGCTGTTGCAAAACTACAAGTCCCATGAGGCATTGCAAGGCTGACAGTTACAAGCATGACTCCCACAGGCAGAGGCATGATGGGACTTTTAGTTTTGCAACAGCTGGAGGGCCACCAGTTTGAGACCCCTGCTATAATGGGTATATTGGGGGACAATAAGGGAGGACACCTGCTGAAGGCTAGCATACACCCCAGTTACACCCTCAAGCACTACCACAAGAGAGAGTTATTCTTAGAGAAAGACATGGGTCCCTGTTAACGACATAGGAGGGTTTGGCCTTAGTGGGGTATTCTCATAGATGAAAGACATTGCTATGGGTATTATAATGATCTTGCTTTTTGTCTTATTCGCGTATGCTTGTTTCAAACTTGTCATGTGTCTAATTTCCCAGGCTACTCAAATCTCTGACCCAGTCGCTGCTTACGTCAGCTTATATTACAAACACCAAGATGAGTGTGTTGCAGGATAAGTCATATTCATGGCTTAAGAGGGGATTGTAATAATATGAATGAATCATATAGCCTCCAATTTAATAATTCCCATAATTTGATTTGTTCCTGCTATATTCAGTATAGTCTCTCATTGCTTCTGGTTTCAGGTTGTATATGATTATGTAGGAATGTCAATATAAATAGCATACACCCTATAGTGTGTATTTATGGTTAAGCCCTTTCAAGTTTGTATGTCCTTCATTTTATGACTAAATGACCAGGTGTCCAGTTTACTGTTTCTAGTATAGGTACTTCATAGTCTATCTCTTCCTGTCACCAAGACCACACCCCCTCCCTTTTCTTTTCATCTGTATACTATATTAGCTGAATGATCTCCCATTAAAGACAGACACTTTGTGAATTCACTTCCTGTTTTCATGGTTTTCATCTGAGTGTCCAAGTGGTTTGCCGAATTAATCAAGGATGGCCATCCAGAACCAGAATTACTTTCACTGACCATAGTTAGCGTTGCCTGACGGGGCACCCTGACCTTCACAGGATTTTATCTGGTGGCGTCCATTGAGTGCAACGCTAACCCCTTATATTATTTTTGCTATTTTTATTGTTTCTAGTTTGAGCGTTACGAACAGATACCTAATTATCAGTCTACCTATGCGCTGCTAGTGGATTCCCGGCTTTAACATTTGCCAGTTCTTATGCTGGGAGAAAAGTTATACACAAGTTGTGTTATCCTGTTTATTTAGTTATTTCAATCAGGCTAGTGGGGTCCCCTTGTGCCGGGGCTCCTCATCTGGAAGTGCCTTACCGTTACCCACTCTAGGCCTTCTCTGCCCTGGTGGTGGTAGAACTGCTTGTGTGAGCATTAGTTTTGTTACCCTCTTCCCTTCTTTTCCTTCCTGTGGAACTACTTTTCCCCTCTACCTCTTTGTCACTTACACTCGGCTTAACTAAGCCGTTGCTGACTTTCACTCCTCCCTTTTGTTTTGTTTTTTCTTCCTTCCTCCTTCTGTTCTCTTTCTCTATCCCCTTTTTAGTTTTTTTGTCCTTTTCCCACTAGTCCCCTGAGGTTGCGTCAGGAGCCTGCTGGCAACGCACCAGCCATGTCAGTGAAGATAATTTCCTGGAATATCAAGGGGCTAAACTTATCAGAGAAACAAACTAGCTGCCTCGAGGAACTCTGGAGACTAAGAGCACACATAATCTTTCTCCAAGAGACTCACTTTAGAGCAGATAAGATCCCTAGACTTTACAACACTAATTTCCCAATGGTCTATTACAGCCGTCCCCATCTTCCAAATCCAAGGGGACTAGTATTTTAATTGCCAAGTCCCTCCCCTGGCAGATGACAGACGTCCATCGGGATTCAGAGGGAAGATTCCTCCTGCTGAAAGGGAAAATCTACTCCCACATTTTCATACTGGCGAACGTATACCGGCCCAATACCAATCAAGTAACAGCTCTTGAATCTTTTCTCTCCACTCTTGATTCCTTCATGGAAGGGACCCTTATCTTAGGGTGGGGACTTTAACATGACCATTGATCCCCGCAAAGACTCCTCCGTGAGACTACCTTCCAGCCTTAGAGGATTCAGGCTATGCCTCAAAGATCTTCTCCACTCACATCAATTAGTTGACAATTGGATGATCTTTCATCAAGAGAGAAACTACACCTACTACCCTCCCCCCCCACATTGCTCCTACAACATTCCACCATTCCTCTAATCTCCAAAGCCGAAATAGGTCACACTGCAATTTCAGATCATGCACTGATTATATTAGAAATTACCCCCCCAACAATTATCTAGCACACCAATATGGCGTCTAAATGAATCTCTGTAAAAAGACCCGAAATCACAGCGGACATACAGCGCAAACTTAGCGATTACTTCGCCACAAACTCAGGATCTGTAGAAAACCCCTCCCCTTGTGGTCTGCACACAAGTGTGTTTCACCACGGGATATTTAGTAAGTACGGACACGTGTCCACACAACGCCGAATGAAAACACTAGCTGACCTGCTGGATAAACTGTACACTCTGGAACGAGTGCATAAACTTAATCAAGACCCTGCACTGGAACTGGAACTTACAAAAGTGCGGAAACTGATTAGGGAACACTCCCTTTACGAAGGCAAACATGTTCTTCTAAGGGTCCGTCGCTCATACTATGAATATGGCAACAAGTGCAGCCGTATGTTGGCTAGAGCATTTAAAGCCCAAAATAGTAAATCATTTTTCTTGGTTTTGACTACCTCTTCCGGCGCTAAAATACATTCCACCCCAGAGTTAGCTGAAACATTCCGCAAGTTGTATTCGGATTTATATAACTTGAGATCTGCTCCCTCAACCTCACAACACACCAGTATACTTTCTGAAATGACAACTTACCTATAGGAGGCTCAACTTCCTATGCTTAGACAGGAGGAACGTGAATCTTTATCCCAACCACTCTCAGCCGAAGAATTTGCAATGGCCATTGCGGCCACCCAGCCTGGGAAAGCCCCAGGTCCGGGCGGCTTTACACTTTCATACTATAGAGCCTTCCAATCAATACTTATGCCATACTTCTTATAGAAGCCTTTAAAACTATCACAGATGGCCATAGTACCCCCACCAAGTTACTCAGTGCTAACATCTCTGTCATTCCGAAACCAGGCAAAGACCCACTACATTGTGCCAGCTACTGTCCCATTTCGCTTTTGAATTGTGATGTTACGTTATTTACCAAAATCATTGCAACCAGATCAAATGTCATCTTGCAAAGTATTGTACCCCTCGATCAGGTAGGGTTCATCCAATCCAGGGAAGCTAGAGACACCATTCGAACCCTAGATATCATTGCATCAGCCAAGAAATTCAACTCTCCTCTGCTTCTTCTATCTACAGATGCCGAAAAGGCCTTTGACAGTCGATTGGACCTTTCTATTTGAAACCCTCAAAAGTTTTGGTATGTTTTTGGTATTCTTCAACACATACGTAATAATCAAGATTACTTATTAGTGACTGCGGATGTTGCTTCTCTTTATACGGCAATTTCCCACCAACTAGGGCATGAAGCAGTACGAAATTTCCTACGTCGTGATTCTACTATCTCAGCCACACAGGATAATTTTGTTTTGGAACTGTTATGCAGCGTACACCCGGGTGGACTTTTCGACTGGACTGGTCCGACGGTCTATCCGACGGACTTTCGACGGACTTTCCCAACGAACGGACTTGCCTACACACGATTACACCAAAGTCCGATGGATTCGTATGTGATGACATACGACCGAACTAAAATAAGGAAGTTGATAGCCAGTAGCCAATAGCTGCCCTAGCGTCGGTTTTTGTCCGTTGAACTAGCATACAGACGAGCAGACTTTTCGACCGGACCCGAGTCCGTTGGAAACATTTGAAACATGTTCCAAATCTAAAGTCCGTCAGATTTTCGACTGAAAAAGTCCGCTGCAGGTCCGATGAAGCCCACACACGGTCAAATTGTGCGCCGGACTCGGTCCGTCGGACCAGTCTGGTCGAAAAGTCAGCTCGTGTGTACGCGGCATTAGAGTTCTCAATGACCCACAATTAATTTTGGCATGCTGGAGCCTTCTTCCTGCAAGTCAAAGGAGTAGCCATGGGAGCCAAGTTTGCCCCAAGCATGGCCAATCTCTTTATGTCCAAATGGGAGGAGGATATGATTCTACACAACAGACGCCCTGAGCTTGTTGTGTGGAAAAGATTAATTGATGACATAATTTTTGTTTGGGATGGTGACATTGAATCTGCTCAAGCTTTTCTGACCCATTTGAATGATAATGACAGAGGAATTAGTCTTAGCCATGAGATAAGTTTCACAGAAATCCATTTTCTGGATTTAAAGATCACAATACAAGATGGTAGAATAGTCACCTCTACCGTCTTTAAACAAACTGACCGAAATTGATATATTCTTTTGGACTCCTGTCACCATCACTCATGGTTAACGGCAATACCTAAGGGTCAGTCCTTACGCTTGAAAAGGAACTGTACCAATTCAGGAGACTTTAAGGAGGCTGCAGTTTTAAAAACTAGGCTTGTAGCTAAAGCTTATGATAGAAAAGCCACAGACTCCCTTATAATTGAGGTCAGCAACAGGGATCATCAGGAACTGCTGGTGGAGAGAGTGGTACAGGGTGCTTACGTGGAGGACTATGGTTCGGCTTTCTTTACCACATTCTCTAGTCAGCACTGGGCGATTAAAAGGATCATTAAAAAGCATTGGCCGATCATTAAGAACGATCAAGTTCTAGGTCCTCTCTTATCGGCCCCGTATTATCTTTAGGGGTGCTCCCAATTCGAGGAACACAATAGCTCCGAATGTTCCCGATCCCCATTAGACCCACTTTTTTTGGTGATCTAAAAGGGTACTTGTGTGGCAAGTGTCGTGCCTGTAAGATTAATGCCCATCAGGGTAGGAAGATCACTGAATTCACCTCGACTGGCACGGGGGTCACTTACCCCACTGAGACGTGCATTACATGCACGACAAAATGTGTGGTTCTTAGGTGCCCCTGTGGCCTGGAATATGTAGGGCGTACTATACGAATGTTGCATGTTAGACTGGGAGAACACATATCAAAACCATTACGAATGTTTGTTAAGCATAACGTTTCAAAACATTATGACCTTAAGCATAACCGGGACCCTAGGGGCACTACTTTTGGAGCAATGGGAAGCAAAACATCTCCAGGGCTGAGACTAACTGGATCTTTAAGTTGGGGTCCCGTGTGCCTGGTGGCTTGAATGTGGAGTGGGACATCAACTGTTTATTAATAACAGTTGATGTCCCGTTCCCTCCTCCCAATTTTCAGAATGATCCGTCTTTGGGGTGGTTATCACTAATGTTTCTTTGCTCTGACAGATTAATTGTTCACATTTGTCCATATATATATTTTCAAAGGAAATTTGGATAGTTCGTTTCAGCCAATGGCAGTGCTCCTCTGTCTTTCTAGGTGACTATTTAGAGCGTTGGTGTAGGTACGTGGGCGTACCCCTGAAGACGTCATATCTGACAAAACGATCGTCGGGACGCTACGTACACATGCTCTGCGTGAACACTTTCACGTGTTGATGTGATTTTACTTCTGTTTGGAATTCCATTTTACTGTTTTTATTGCCTGACTCGTATGTGGGTCTCTTCGTTTTACATGCAGCATTGTGTTTCTCTTTATTAAAGTAACCCTCATAAGGCATTATTGCACTATTGGAGTTTTCCTTTTTTTTGCATATTTGCATTTTTTGCAATCGGGCCTTGGTTTGATCTGTATTGGATCTGAACACTGCTTGGTACCTGTGAGAATTTCCGGAGATGGACGCACCAGGACATCGGGTCACCATTTCACAGGATCTCAGATCCAACAAGCGTCTTATGACCCCCCTTAACAAGGGTGGTCACTGGCTTTCCGGTAAGCCTTTTATCTCTCTGTGGTGATGAGTTTCACATGGTCAATTTTATATTTTACAATTCACATTACTTCACCTATTGGATCCATGCTTCATGAGGATCTCTTCTTATGAACTTTTATCACCAATGAACTTTCTGCATAAGTGTTTAATTTGCACTTTATTCTTGCTTGCAATTTAGCCATTTCTGTTTTTTGCATTATATTATATTCACAAAATAATATTGTATATTAACTACGGTTCACATGTTTACATCTGCACCTTTTTTGTTTGTATATTTGCATTTGATATTTTCTAGCGCTGCACTTTTTTATTATGTAATAATCAAGATGTGAAGGGAGTACAAAGCACGGCATACCACCACAAAGTGGCGGCATATGCCGACCACTTTTTTATATCACGGTACCCCTCACCTCCTTGTCCTCCCTACTACGGGAACTGAAAAACGAAAGTGCCCTATCCAACTTCAAGGTAAACCTCCAAAAATCTGAGGCTCTTAATGTTTCTCTCCCGGACAATACTCTGAAAAGCCTACGGCCTAACTTCCCCTTTTAGATGGGTGACTCACAGTATCCAGTACCTTGAGACAAAAATACCAGCAAATCTAAACTCCATATTTAAACTCAATTTTCAGCCACTATTGTCCTTATTGTCCACAGATTTGGCAAGATGGACCAGTCTAGCCTTCTCATGGTTTGGCCAATGTAACGTACTCAAAATAAACGCGATGCCCAGACTTTTATATTTATTTCAAGCCCTGCCTATTAGGATCCCCCAAACGTACTTTCACTCGGTTAGATCCGCCTTTGCTAACTTTGGCGGGGTGACCCCCCCGCTAGAGGACTCCTGCTTTGGCCTAAACTTAAGGGAGAAATAGGGTTCCCATATCCGGAGCTTTACTATACAGCAGTCCACAGGAACAGGGTAGTAGACTGGTGTAGGCATATCGCCACCAAACTAGGAGTCTGTTTGGAACAAGACGCTGCACAGATACCCATACAGGGCCTGCCTTGGGCAGGAAAAAGTCACACTACCCAACCTCTCCCACCTCCCCTTAATTGGACCCACTCTGATTGAATCCAAAGGGTTCTTTAAACGTTCTTCACTCAACAGTTTCCCGTTCCCTATGACACCGATAAGAGGACATCCCAAGTTTGGTCCTGGATTGTCAGACCCAGCATTTACTGTACAGTTGCCACGTAAGGTCTTACATGCGTTCTATTTTCTTTGCACAAATGGCTGGATTCCATGCAGAACCCTGTTTACGGGCTCGGGATCACAGTTTCTGAACCACTGGCGAGCATACCAATTATCACATTTCCTGAACTCACTACCCAAGCCACACCTTTTTCAGAGACCTCTCAGCTCGTTTTAGGAGCTCTGTCTAGGGGACAGTGCGATAAGGAAATCCTTGTCCCTTTCCTGCAAATCTCTACTAGATCTCAATCGATCGCAATCGGAACCTCCCTTTCTTTCCAAATGGGAAAAAGACCTTCAGGTCCCTTTACGGAACAACAAAAAGATAGGATTCTCTTTTTCGCTCACAAATCATCGCTATGTAGTAAGTACCAGGAAACCGCTACAAAATCATGACATAGTGGTATAGAACCCCATCTGTACTAGCCGAACTATTCTCACAATTGGGCAATTGATGCTGGAGATGTGATTCCCACAGGGGCACACTTTTGCACATCTTCTGGGAATGCCCTGGCATCCAGCTAATCTGACAGCAAGTCCTCCAATTGATCCACAAATTTACGGATCTCTCAGTGTGCGGAGACCCCGCAGCAGTTCTTCTTAACCTGACCCCTCTTTCCTGGAAAAAATACCATAAATCTTTACTTAAACATTTACTTAATGCAGCTAGAGCATACATTCCAGCCATGTGGAAACAACAATCTCCTCCTACCCTCGCCCAATGGTTCACCAGAATGAATGATATAGAAAGTATGGCGCCTTCTGCGGCCCCCTACTGCCACGTCAACAACGGAGCAGAAGAAGACCCCAGTCCGCTTCAGGAAGAGAACTGAGTAAGCCCTGAGCCATCAACCCTTGTCTAACACCCCCCCCATAGTTCCCGAGAACAATTGCCCACAATGACTATACCCAGACATGTTCCACTAAACCCTCACACTTCATCTGGGAAGGAACATGGCGGCGTGGTCATGCTGCAGTGGGACCACCACCCCCCTTCCCCCGGAGCCCCTGCAGATGAGGGAGAGTGGAACTCTAAACGCGCAAGGAACCACAACACAGATATTATATAAAGTTGACATGAATGGTATGGATGTGTCATTGCCATCATCCCGTATATACTTAAAGAAAAATTGCATAAACCTCTGTTGGGATTTTTAAGGCAATGAAAACTATAAACTATAAATTTAAGTAAAAATATGTTTATTACAAATATAAATTTAGCTACATAAATACAAAATAATTAGATAAAACTAGATGATATCACATTGCTTATTTCAAAGAAAGTCTTCTTCAGGGACATGTATCACAATGTAAAGAAAATCAAAACAGAAATGTCATGAGCTGTATGAAACTTATATGCAAAAAATAAATAAATCTCGCATATATTTTGGCTACCATCCCACTTACATCCTCCTAATGCACTCCGGGGGTTAGTGATATTTCCAGTGTCAAGGTGAAAGGTCCTGATCCTCATCTGTTAACAGTGTCCTATATCCTCTACAAGATGGCTGGATATGGGGTTTACAATCCAAATATTGGCGATCTCAGCATCAAATATTTGATAGCTGTGAAAAGCAGGGTGAAAAGAAAAGTAATCAGAAAAAAAAACATGATAAGAAAAAGGAGGTGAAAAAAAACCCTTTCTCCTATTTTGGTATTCTGGTTTATAAATCCCATGTGGATACACTTACTTGTAATAGTGAATATAGATCCTATCAACCTGGAGCAGTCTGCATACCCTGGTAGCCCTCGGCTAGTGACCGAGGGAAGGAGTGACGCCATTTGCTGTCCCTGGCGTCCTTTTATTTGGTGTGGGCAGGGATGGGCAACCGCGTCAGCCAATGATGCAGCACAACCCAGATTTACCGTCAGCAGAACAATCCAGCGTGATGACGCCGTGCGTCCCATAATACCCGCCGCTGCCGAGACAGCGCATGCGCGCCGCGGCAGCGTGCGCCACAGAGGTGCACACCAGACATGATGGGCTGGCCGCCATGTTGAAAAAGGGCCTCGCCCATAGATGGAAAAGCTGGAGTGCGGTGGCTCCGAGTCAGAGCAAACGCCATTGGCGCAGTAGATGCGGTGTCACCAAAGGGAGAAGCACCCCCCCGTGGATAGAGAAAGTGGGCCTAAAGGGACCGCTTGGCAGGATAGTAAATCCTAGTCAGCGGCACGGCCCAAAGAGGGTGGCTGATGGAAAAGACCTAGGGTTTTTTTTTCCGGAGGCCTGTGACACCAAAAGGGGCTATCCCCTGACCCACTGTGTCGGCGGCGGCTGTTATGGGACGCACAGCGTCATCACGCTGGATTGTTCTGCTGACGGTAAATCTGGGTTGCGCCGCATCATTGGCTGACGCGGTTGCCCATCCCCGCCCACACCAAATAAAAGGACACCAGGGACGGCAAATGGCGTCACTCCTTCCCTCGGTCACTAGCCGAGGGCTACCAGGGTATGCAGACTGCTCCAGGTTGATTGGATCTATATTCACAATTACAAGTAAGTGTATCCATATGGGATATATATACCAGAATACCAAAATAGGAGAAAGGGGTTTTTTTCACCTCCTTTTTCTTATCATGGGTTTTTTTCTGATTACTTTTCTTTTCACCCTGCTTTTCACAGCTATCAAATATTTGATGCTGAGATCGCCAATATTTGGATTGTAAACCCCATATCCAGCCATCTTGTAGAGGATATAGGACACTGTTAACAGATGGAGGATCAGGACCTTTCACCTTGACACTGGAAATATCACTTACCCTCGGAGTGCATTAGGAGGATGTAAGTGGGATGGTAGCCAAAATATATGCAAGATTTATTTATTTTTTGCATATTAGTTTCATACAGCTCATAACATTGCTGTTTTGATTTTTTTATTTTCTTTAGATTGTGATACATGTCCCTGAAGAAGACTTTCTTTGAAATAAGCATGTTGAAACGCGTTGGAATTCCACTACTCGACGCCACGGTTGCTAGTCTGTGGTGATTGTATCGTGTAGTAGGATGTATCGCTTTCTTCCAAATTTTTCCTTTTTTCCTATGCTAATGCACTTTTTAAATTCACTTTGCAATGTGATATCATGATCTAGTTTTATCTAATTATTTTGTATGTAACTAAATTTATATTTGTAATAAACATATTTTTACTTAAATTTATAGTTTATAGTTTTCATTGCCTTAAAAATTCCAACAGAGGTTTATGCAATTTTTCTTTAACAACACAGATATTTGCCTTGTGATCCACATACCCCCAACACAGCACTGACCGCTTGCAAATGAACCTCCCTAGACATATACGAGCGGAGAAGAGGAACGCTACCTTAAGTGTCATCCCTGTCTAATATACCAGATTGACCCTGACAGGACAGCAGGGATTGGAAAAGCTAACCCCCGGGACAAGCTTACACAGACTTCCACTCAATGGAAATAGGGAATCCTTGCGCAACCACTAGCATGGATTCCTATACCTGCCCAAATCCTGACAAACACTGCGCAGGTATCATCAGGGGAGTGAGAGGACAAGGAAACAATGCTGACCCCCAATCGGCTGAATAGAAACCCAGGGTCATGATCAATACCGGACACACACCAGGAACGTTTACAACAGAGAAAACAAAGCGTGACCCCCCCACCAGGGGATTCACCCCTGGAGTGTTGGTCAGGAGCCATTGATGCGGGAGGGAGGGGAGGCTTCGCCCCCCTTTGGGAGCGGGGCATGGGGAGAGGGGAAAAAAGGTAACCCACACCACAGAATTTCAGTGACACTTGAATTCCTGCAGCTGGTCACTGGCGATGCCGAGGCAGCAGTTTCATGGCCTGAAGACCGCGTGCATACAGCCCGGCATCCGCGGGACACCCCACAGACTCAGGGCCTTACCATGGGGGGACATGGAGGAGTCTTTATACTCTCCAGGCTTCTTAGACAGGGATAAGGGGAAAATACCCAGAACACCAGTTGAGGAGGTTGAATTTATCTTGTTACCGTTAAATAGTTAATAATGTTTATGCCAATTACTACCTCTGTGCCACTGCATGCCTTTTAATTGTAATGCTTGTTGCTAGACTAAACTGAAATAATGTTACAGAATATAACATTTACGTTTGCCGGGGGTGGATGGAGAGCCCCGGGAGCCTGCTTCCCGGCTCTCTCTATCCACTAACCCATTTAGGACTGTGCTCCATACCCGGAACTAACCCTTGCAAACCTGTATGCCCCAAACGACCACCAGGACACATTTATAAAACGATGTCTAGAACAACTCATGCAATATGCAGAAGGGCAACTGATTGTAGGAGGAGATCTGAATATCCCCCTAACACCGACAGAGGACACCTCCTCTGGCACATCATCTACCTCACGCATAAGTACAGTGCTACATTTTACACAACTGATAGACACCTGGCGCCTTTTTCATCCTGGGTAAAGGGACTACACGTATTGACTACTTTTTGGTCCCCCACTGAAACTTACAAGCAATTAAAGATACCACGATAGAGTCAATTACGAGGTCAGACCACGCCCCGATAACAATACGGTATGCCATTGCAGAAATGCACAAAACACACAGACCACCATGGAGACTGAACGAGAGCCTGCTGCAAGACTCGGTTGTCCTTGCAGATGTGATGAAAGAGATTAGCCAATACTTTGACTCCAACAATACCCCTGGCAGTGATACAGGAGTGGTGTGGGAAGCACGTAAGGCCGTGATCTGTGGAGTGCTCATCAAACATGGCTCCAGACTAAAAAGACAAAGGACAGAACAATTAACCTCACTCCTCCAGAAACTACAAACATTAGAGACAAAACACAAACTGATCCCGACAAAAGAACTAGGGATCGAGCTTGACATTACCCGCAAACAAGTCACTGACTTAGTACACTTCAAAGCCAAGGCGGCACTACAGATTTGCCTGAAAAAATATATGAATCCGGCAACAAATGCGGGAGGATGCTAGCCCAGTCCCTACGAGCACAAAAATTAGCATAGTACATACTACAGATTGTATTCCTTTCAGGAAGCTCAAAGTGAAGCAGGTGGGGTCAGAGGTAGCTTCCTCTTTGGGTTGCCTAGCAAAGACCAGAATGCTCACTGCTGATTTGCAGCAGGCTCTGTCCTCTAGGCTAATCTCAGCCTACAGCTGATCAATCTGCTACTCTGCTCTGCTCTGGTAAGCCTTCTTCCAGGATTCTCATTTCTTACTGCTGTGTTACTTGTCTGTCAGAGTGTTTTTATTATCCTGTGCCTTATAGGTCTGGGGAATTATGCCTGCCTGCCTAGCTGCCTTAGCACTGAAGATTCGGATGGAGAAGTCTATTTTAATTGGGGCGGCACAGTGGTGTAGTGGGTAGCACTTTTGCCTAGCAGTAAGAAGGGTCGCTGGTTCGAATCCCAACCATGACACTAACTGCCTGGAGTTTGCATGTTCTCCCTGTGCCTGTGTGGGTTTCCTCCGAGTACTCCGGTTTCCTCCCACACTCTAAAGACATGCTGGTAGGTTAATTGGATCCTGTCTAAATTGTCCCTAGTGTGTATGAATGTGAGTTAGGGACCTTAGATTGTAAGCTCCTTGAAGGTAGGGACTGATGTGAATGTAACAATGTATATGTAAAGCGCTGCGTAAATTGACGGCGCTATATAAGTACCTTAAAAAAATAAAAAAATAAATTGTATTTATTTATTTAAGTGGCAGTTCTTCTCCTTTGCAGTTTTCAAGACTGCTGTAGAGTTGTGGCTGAAGTGACTGTCGACCAGGTCAAAATAACAGCAAAGATAATGGCTCATTCTGTCACAGCCCGCAGAGCCTTATGGTTGAAGCATTGGCCGGCCGATAAGGCTTCTAAGCACAGTCTGTGTTCGGTTCCATTCGACGGGAAGCTACTCTCCGGGAAGACTTAGAATCAGCAATTCAGCGGGTTTCCGGCGGCAGATCTGGCCTAATCCCACAGAAGAGAAAAAGACAACAGCGGCCCTTTCGGTTTAACAAGAGATCCAAAGAAGGATTCAGAGAGGCCAGTGCTTACAGACAGTTTTTCAGACAGTGGAAGGGAGTCGGTTCAACCTTCCAGAAACCTTCCAAGTCCAGGGCCAACAAAGTTCCTAAGGCTTCAAATAAGTCCTTCTGAAGGTGTCTCCGCTTAACCCTCTCAAGTAGGAGCAAGACTAGCCCAATTCGGGGGGGTTTGGGCAGACAAATTACATGATGCCTGCATTGTAGCCGTCATTCGATCACGTTATCATCCCAAGTTAAGAACAAGGCCCCCTCAGACCTTGTTTGTAGAAACTGGACTTCCTACGGATTTGGAAAGGAGGCAATGTTTGCAAGGATATATAGGGGAGCTGTTGGCAGCAAGGGCCATCCTTCCGGTTCCAAGGCACAAATTGGGTCAGAGAGTATGTTCCCCTCTGTTTTTGGTCCCAGAGGCTTCAGGGCGTTCTGGACCAGTTTTTGACCTCAAAGTCCTGAATTCTTACATGAAGGTTCCACCATTCAAAATGGAGTCATTGGAAACAATCATTTCAGTTGTGGAGTCAGGAGACTGGATGGTTTCCATCGATCTGGCGGATGCGTATCTTCATGTTTCCATAGACACATCTCACCATCTGCTTTCTCAGGCCTTCCGTAGAAGGCTCTCATTTTCATTTTTAATGTCTCTCATTCGGTCTCTGCACTCTGCAAATATTCCGTCAAATGAGCTCCTTCTAGTTCTTGTGAATTTCACCTGCAAAACACTAGCTCGTTTCGGTTGGTTGATCAACTTTCAGAAGAGCCAGATGCATCTGACCCAAATGTTGGAGTATTTAGGAGTACAATACGACACGGATCGTGGTCGTGTTTCTCTTCCTCAGAGGAAGGTCCAGGAGATCCAGTCTCAGACAAAAGCAGTGATGGCATGGCCTATGATGGTGAAGGAATGCATGCATTATCTGGGGGTTCTATCAGCCACAATTCCAGTAGTCCCGTGGTCAGGTGGCGCAGAAGGAGGTTTCAATGCAACTTTCTTCTTCAGTGGGATCGTCACTCCTTGTTCCAGAAAATCTATCTGCCAATTCCGATAATCTGGTCCCTGGTTTGGTGGTCAGTAGCTCGCAATCTTTCCCGTGGAGTTCCATTGAAAGTCTCAGAACCAATAGTGGTGACGACCAATGCCAGTTTGGTAGGCTGCGGGGCACATTGCTTGGGACAGCAGGTTCAAGACCAATGGAACCTTTGTGGGGCAAAGAGTTCAAATTTCCTGGGATTGGATGCTGTCAGACGCGTTCTCTTAGCGTTCAAACCTATGTTGTGAGGTCAAGCTGTCAAGATCCTTTTGGACAACAAAACTGTGTGGCTTATGTGTCTCATCAAGGGGGCACAAGAAGTCGCCCTCTCCTTCAGGTGGCATGTCAATCCTCCTATGGGCAGAGAAGAATCTCGGCTCTCTTACAGCATCTTATCTCCCAGGGCCTGGGGATGTTTTAGCAGATCCCTTGAGTCGAGGCTTTGGAGACAACAAATGGGGCATCAACCCCAAGTACCTACGCAAGATCGTCAGGGTTTGAGGGATGCCTTCGATAGATCTTATGGCATTGGAGAATTATCAACTGCCTTGCTTCTTCTCCTGGATCTGGCATCCACAGGCGTTGGGTCAGGGTGCTCTGTCCAGGTCTTGGAACTTCCCCTTGGTGTCTGTGTTCCCGCCGATTCCATTGGCTCTAAAAATCCTGCTGAAGATTCAGCGAGAAAGGGTCACAGCAATAGTAATCCTACCTTACTGGCTCAGGGAGCCGTGGTTCCCTCTGGCTTGGAGGATAAAGTTGGGCTCACCAGTCCCACTGCCTCCTTGTCAAAAATCTCCTTCTGCAGAGTGGGGCCTGACACCTGAACTGCAGGATGATAAAGTTAATGACTTGGAAGTGAGAGGGGCCTTAAATGGCTTGGGTCTCTTGGCGGTGTAGTGGAGACATTATTACAGGCTCATAAGAGGTCCACGAACATAACCTATCAACGGATCTGGAATACTACAGAAAGGGGTTGGGACCTTGGATCTCCTTCAGTATCTAACATTTTGGGGTTTCTGCAGAGTGGTCTCTAAGGTTTAGCTTATAATTCCCTGAAGGGTCAAATCCCTGCCTTGTCGGCTATGTCGTGTACGAGATGTGTTCTACATCCGTTGGTGATCTGATTTTTAGGGGCAGCCATAGAAATCAGACCTCCATTGAAATAGTTTTTTCCAAAAGAGGGCTTAACACTAGTCTTGGGAACATTGCTGGTTCCTCCGTTTGATCAAACTTTCTCTTGTTCATTATTTTTTAACAGTTTTTTGTTTTTTTTTACTAGCCAATGCTGGGCCTTCCTCCTCCTTCAGAGATCAAAGCACATTTGACAAGGGGTATGGCAGCATCCTGGGCAGCATACACGAAGGTCGCCCCTAAGGTAGTTTGCAGAGCAGCAAGCTGGAGCGCGCCCAACACCTTTTATTAGGCATTGTTAGAATATTATTCCAAATTCATAATTTGGCACTTATAGGTGTTAGATTATATTCATGGCAAGCTTGCAAAACATATTTGGTTTTATGATTAACCATAATAAATAGAGTATGTGTGAATGACCTTGATCAATTGATTTGACATGATTCTTCATCTAAAGCTGAGCATTGCTGGATTTTTCTGGTGTAGCCAATTTGAGTTTGACATTTAAGGTATCTTGGTATAGAATGTCATGAGAAGACAAAAATAGACACATGTCCACATAGCTAAAGGAATATACATTGTGGATTATATCCTGTTAAGTTAGTTTGTAGTTCCAGTCATATTAATAAGTACTAGTATATAGTTACTTAATGTAAAGTTGGTAAAATGTGTTCATATTATGTAGATGTTTGGTTATATGACATTACATGATCAGTCCATTACTTCAAGTATGGAGTGTTACATGTGGGCTTGTCAATCATATGCCATATATGACTCTGAGTTAGAATCTTCTTTTGGATAGCATATTGCTGAAGTTAGCAGAAATGAATATGTGCCATACAAGGTTCTAAGTTGACGTTCACATGTAACATATAAAGCCAATGCTTCCATATTGAAAGACACACAGACACACACAGACACACACACACACCCCCTCTAGGATAGATGACACTGACATTGTTCACAAGACACTTTGACAAGCTGGGACAGCTGAATTCTGGCAGAAGTCTGAGAACGTTGTTTCCTGCTTCTTCTTGAACAACACACAAGACAGCATGGAGACAGACAGCATCCATGAAGCACACATGCTTTTATAAGCTTATTACAGCTTTATAACTTTTATTCTATTTCAAATATTTTTACCCACACTGAACTGAACTATTATATTTTTTTACATTGTATTTATGATGCCAATTGTGTGACAATAAACTCACACTTTGTTTTAAGTCAGTTTGACCATCAATGCTATTCATCCGGAAGCGCCTCTGAGATACAAGAATATTAGATATTAATAATATTCTTCAATGGGAAGCCAGAAAGTTCCGTCCTTTCTCAATTTTTACGGAAATCTCGATCCTTGCTGAGGGGGGAGAGATTAGCGCAGTTTTGCGAATATTCAAGTCTCGAGAAAAAAAAAAAAGACGGTTCAGAATCTATCAACCAAGAGGCGTTTGTGTTGCATCAGATGTGGACAACAGTCCAGTAACAGACGGTTGAAGACGAGAAATTCTTCTAAATACGGTGAGTAAAAGTTATGGAATTTATTGATGAAATAGCGAGAGAAAGCAAACTAGAGTTTAAAGATGTGTCTTTTTATCCAAATGACAGTCACTTATGGGCATATATGTACAATGAATGTTTTCAAGTCAATGTGCAGATAGACAAAAATAAATTTACTGTTAACAATGTTACATAGTTAGTCAGGTTGAAAAAAGACACAAGTCCATCCAGTCCAACCATAAAAAAAAAAAAAAAAAAAAAAAAAAAAAAAAAAAACGTACAATCCAATATACCCAATACTATACCCACAGTTGATCCAGAGGAAGGCAAAAAACCCCAGCAGAGCATGCTCCAATTTGCTACAGCAAGGGAAAAAATTCCTTCCTGATCCCAGAGAGGCAATCGGATTTTCCCTGGATCAACTTTACCTATAAATGTCAGTACCCAGTTATATTATGTACATTTAGGAAAGTATCCAGGCCTTTCTTAAAGCAATCTACTGAGCTGGCCAGAACCACCTCTGGAGGGAGTCTATTCCACATTTTCACAGCTCTTACTGTGAAGAAACCTTTCCGTATTTGGAGATGAAATCTCTTTTCCTCCAGTCGTAAAGAGTGCCCCCTTGTCCTCTGTGTTGACCGTAAAGTGAATAACTCAACACCAAGTTCACTATATGGACCCCTTATATATTTAAACATGTTGATCATATCCCCCCTTATTCTCCTCTTCTCAAGAGTGAACAAATTCAGTTCCTCTAATCTTTCCTCATAGCTGAGCTCCCCCATGCCTCTTATCAGTTTGGTTGCCCTTCTCTGCACTTTCTCCAGTTCCCCGATATCCTTTTTGAGAACTGGTGTCCAAAACTGAACTGCATATTCCAGATGAGGTCTTACTAATGATTTGAACAGGGGCAAAATGATATCTCTCTCTCTGGAGTCCATACCTCTCTTAATACAAGAAAGAACTTTGCTCGCTTTGGAAACCGCAGCTTGGCATTGCATGCTATTATTGAGCTTATGATCTACCAAAACCCCCAGATCCTTCTCCACTACAGATTCCCCCAGTTGTACTCCCCCTAGCATGTATGATGCATGCATATTCTTAGCCCCCAAGTGCATAAAAGATGTCTTAGCCCCCAATGTAAAAAGATATCTCATATCTTAAGCTTAATGAGAATATTTAACAAGATGATTATTAATATTTTACCTGCCAAAAATGTGTATACACTAAAGCAGACAGAAACTAACAATGTACAGAACACAGGAATACATGAAAATGTGTCCCAAGATTCTCTCAATTGTCCAAACTGAGATTTTTTGTAATTACATAGAGAATCTTGAGGAACAAATTGACTCCAAAACAAATCTTTTGGAAAAACTTCAGAATGACAGTAGATTGACACAGATTGCTGTAATAACTACAGATGACAAAAAGACTGAATCCAAATGTAAGCAACAATCCTCTTATATTCCGGAAAGTTCGGAAATGGAGAATGTTAATGCTACTGATGAAAAAGAAATGAAACATAAAAACTTATTATGTAGAACTGCAAAATTAAAGTTGCAAATACATGACCAACTTATGAAAGTTTTAAAAGATTTTCCTATTTATGACACTGAGGCAACTGTATTTTACAATTGGGATTTATTTGAAATGTTTGCGGATCGTTTTAATCTGTCAAATGATCAACGCAATTACATATTTCAGTTGTGGGTTCCTGTTAATTTCGCTAAACGAATTAACACACCTGTTATTGATGACGAAGGTCAGGAAAAACAAAATGACGCGACAGATAGACTGCGACAATTATTGCTATGTATGACCGGTGAGCAAATACCGACCATAGAAATGTTAGATCTTTTACAGACTACTGCAGAAGAAAATCCATTTGCTTTTAAAATACAATTTTGCAAGGTTTATGAAATGATATTTGGAGTAGATAATGACAATGACCCAGGTTTAAAAACAGCTTTCATAAAAAAAATTTAAATACCTTGACCCAACTTCAGTAGCCATAGCACAGGAACGTCAAAATTTAAATGATATAGTAAGTTTCACTGATAAAATTAGGAGACAATTGAATCAAAGCAATCTCACACACGAGATAGCTATAATTCAATGTGACAAAAATAGTCAAGCTGCAGACATATTAG
Organism: Aquarana catesbeiana; assembly: GCF_042186555.1. NCBI lineage: Eukaryota > Metazoa > Chordata > Amphibia > Anura > Ranidae > Aquarana > Aquarana catesbeiana. The sequence continues at coordinate 146,516,124 of NC_133336.1, read as the reverse complement.
AAACGACAGGTCTTAGCAGGAATGACAAGGACTGGTGCAGGCAAGTGAGGCAAGGAGACCCTATCATGTGTCTTTACTGTCATAGATCTGGTCATATGAGAAAACATTGCCGTAAATTTAAGAGAGACTCACAAATAAAAACTAAAGATATAGAGAATGAAAAATCAGCTTTTGTACAACCTGTTTTTTCATGTCAAGATAAAATTTGGACCAAATTGCCTTATGCCACAGAAGTCAAACAGATCAGTAATTTGACTGTTAGCAGCAGTTCAGACAATACTGTCACTGAAAAAGAGGGTTTATTGCCATTGCCAAAAATAGAATCACATCGGGATTCAATTTCTCTGCTATTACAATATGTAGCACCAATTATTTTGGGCAAGAATGGTAGGCCATATATACAATGTTTGCTGAATGGTAAAAATATTAATTGTCTCATTGACAGTGGATCTGAGATTAGCCTTACCAAAGAAAACATACTTGTGAAACCAAATTCTTCTATGTGTAATATAGTGGGTTTTAATAATACAGGTAATTCCACTGCTAGACATGTATCTAATGTAATATTTGAAGTACCGGGATTAGTGAAAACTAACATTAACATTTGGGTATGTCACAAAGCAGAGAATATACTCGGCATTGATGTAATCAATAAACAAAAGTGGGTGATTGATTTGGCTAATAAAAGTATTTGGAAAGATCCATCTACGCCCAAATCAGTGCTTATTGATCCCTCTCTATACAGTAATGTGGGATCCATTACCAATATGTCTAGAGAACAAAAGTGGCCTGATGTTGATGGTAATTGTGCTTTAAAGGAAGTGGTACAACGTTTTCCAAGTTTGTGGTCAAAGTTTGAAAATTACATTGGAACTTTGAAAAATACTGAATTGAATATTGAGGGAAAAGATCCAGAACCTCTTAATCAGTATGAGTTACCACTAGAATCAATTGGTCCACTTTCTGCCATTATTCAAGAGTTTGTACAACTTGGAATTGTAAAGAAAGCTAAATCAGTGGTAAATAACTGTATTTGGCCTATCAAAAATACTAATTCATATTCTTTATCAGTTGACTTAAGGACATTAAATAAACATATCACAGGGCGTGGCCTGACCTGGCATGAAGATGGCTGCTTAAACCAATAGCTCCTGATATCCAAGACCTGCTACCAATCTATCGGTGGTTCTAACGCCATTTACTCGGCCAAAAATATGGGGACTGCGTCCCGGAACACCTCAACCTCTCGGTCCCGCTCACCCAGAGAGCAACCGGGCAACGCTGGACACAATATTCCAGAAATGTTACGGACAAACAGGGGTAACATGGCGTCTTCCCGCCTCAGTAACCCAGAAGCCGCACCTTCCTCACAAACGGGAGCTCTAACAAACATTCTCCCGCTCGGCCAGACAAACGGAACCGAAGACCGACCACCACCGCAATTAAACATCCAGGACCTGCGGATGATAGCCGCAGACATTAAAGACACCCTGTCGGCAGCAATCTCGGAACTCCGTATAGACATCCGCGCCCTCTCTGACAGGGTGCAGACAGTGGAAAAGATGGCGGATCGACAGGACCTTCAACTACGCAAAACGACTATGCATGTCAACACTCATACACTCCAGATGAGAGACATGCAAAGACACCTCGAGGATCTCGACAACCGTGGCAGACGCCACAATCTGCGGATCAGAGGTTTACCCGAATCAATCGAAGGCGAACAGATTGCGCATTCCGCCACAAGCCTGTTTAACGGTCTCCTCCACAGACCACTCCAGACGCACATTGAACTAGAAAGGATCCATAGGGCACTGCGGCCCAAAGGCAAAGACACAGATCCACCGAGGGATGTCATCTGCTGTCTCACAGATTTTAGGATCAAGGAGGAAATACTCAAACAAGCCAGAGCCGTTCCACAAATAGTGCACGAAGGAAAAATAGTCCAAATATATCAAGACCTGTCAGGCATAACCCTCCAACACCACAGGGATCTGAAGCCCCTGCTTGACACTCTGCGAGCTAAAAGCATTACCTACAAGTGGAAATTCCCTTTCTGTCTAGCCGCTACCTCTCAGGGCCGCTCGGCTTTTCTAAGGGTACCTGAAGATCTCCCTCTATTCTGTGACACCCTGCACATCCCGAGGATAGAAGTACCCAACTGGTATGCGGAATTCCACCGTTCCGCGGTCCGCAGAGAACACCCACCTGATGAACCCATGGAGGCTTCTCATACAAGCCAAAGGAGGAGAAGATCCCCATCCATCACATCGCCTCATGGAGCATACCGCGCTAACCGCCGTAACCATAGCCCGAACTCTCCCAACTCCAGGAGGGCCAGACGGGAACGCTAACGCTACCCGCAAGCTCCAGTAATTTTCGGGTTACAGTATTTCTGTTTAGGCCAAGTCGGACTTTCACCCACACTGGCCCGGATAAAGTTCCTTTTATTTCAGTTACGTTTCTGTTCTCTTAGTTTTTACACACTAAAGACTGCACCTGAGTACCTCCAAGCTGCGAAAACACAGTCTGCGAAATACCTGTTTAAACTAAATCTATAAGCGGCTTCTGCAAAGCTTCCACCTCCATACATATGGAATACTAACGATGGCTGCGTGTACTACAATCCCCAGAATGTAGGGCAACAACTCACCGGAAACAAGTCAATGATCTCCATGGCAACGCAACCCGCTCCCGACATTCCTCATCCGGACACTAGTAATGCACCGGAAACACCGAGTGCAGAATGATCTCTTACGTCAACATAAGGCGCCCTTCAGCCTAACAAACGGCGCCAGATTCCTGTCGACACAGGCCGCAAGGAGGTAACCCAGCGGACTACCCCTGGTCAAAACACTCCCGGAGAACATTCCATGGTCCTTTGCATCTACACACCGCAAGTCTCTCCCTACGGGGTCCGGAAGTGTCTCTGGCAACGGAACAACTACAAGAACAGCGCACTCCCGGTTAAGATTAAGGACTCACAGACGGGAAGGACAAAGCAACCAAATACATTACCCTTAGGAACATATAGACTCTGGCTGCTTCCGAATCCACGAATAACTACGGGAGGTATAATGCACTCGACTCTGCACCCCGCTCAGGTACTCTCCTTCTGTAGCCTGCAGCCATCACTAGACTTCCCAGTTATGGTACCACAGGGTAAAGCTTCAATGTCTACTGTTTTAGATACACATAACTGTGAAATTGACCTAGTTATCCAGGTACCCAGGATTGTTATTATTGTTACATATACGCATAAGTCCATGATACACAAATGTAAGGTTTTCTTGGGTATAGTTCAAGCTCTTCCAAACAGATAACAGCATAGCTGTTGAGATTAGGTGATTAGTTTACTGGATCTTCTAACCATACAACATAGACTGTACGGTCTTCTCGCCTTGCACTCTGGATCCTCTACTGCGCCTCTAGGGGGATGCCACGAGGTTCTCAGAGAGCCGAGAATACCCCTCCATGAGATTGGCTTGATGGCTGGACCTCAAGCCACTCTCATACAGGCAAACAACTCATGAATTTATGAACACTTGAAATCTATGGTTCTTGTCAGAACAATGGAATTCATGCTAGCACTCCCTTCTCAGGGGCCCACGGCCCGTCCTGCCTTATCCCACCCTGACACCCACAACATTTTCCTCCAAGCCGAGAAAAGGAAAATTTGCACACACCACCTCAATATGCGATCTGTAGTCATAGGATAGTAGGACACCCAGGTATCACTACTCCACCAAACCTCATAATAACTCGTCTCGTGTCGGGTTTACGCCAACCCCCACACAGCTGCGGTGCAGTCTGCCAAACCGGGCTTCGCGGATTGGGGACTGTACCTGCGCTGTATCTTACCGATTTAATATTAACAACGAGACAGCTTGATTAATTAATATCTCTGCTGTCTCATCGGTATATCAAATCAACGCTACACACTTCATCATTAGCCCCCATCATTCACACTGAGCACACTTTCCCAGAACCTTTTCACCCGATACATCACCTTCCCCCGACCCCGACGGAGGTCATGGATCCCACTAACGTAACTACTTCAAAGACTTCAACACACTCAGCACTTAACCTACGCTCTGTGAACATTCGCGGCCTAAACACACCCGAAAAACGTTCTCTTTTACTTGCCTCATTACAAAAAAACAAAACACATATTGCACTGATTCAAGAGACACATTTTAGATTGGACACAATCCCCAAACTGCAGAACAAACACTTTCCAACTGTATACCATGCCTCCAATATGGAAGCCAAATCAAAAGGTGTTTGCATCCTTATATCAAAGCATTGCCCACTGATCGTAACTGATCGTAACAAGACCCACAGGGTAGATTCCTTTTCATCAAAGGCTCTATACACAAACAAACAATAACCATCGCCAACCTGTATGCCCCAAACACGCAACAAGGGACATTTTTTCGCAACACGTTACATCTTCTCACGACTTTTACCGCAGGCACTCTTATAGTAGGCGGTGACTTCAATATTCCTCTCAATCCACCCCTCGATACTTCTAATGGGGCCTCATCTTCTTCTTATAGGGCTCTACGGGCTATCAAAACACAATTCAGAGACCTATTATTACATGATACATGGCGCACACTTAACCCAAACGGCAAAGACTTTACCTTTTTCTCCCCACCGCACTCCAAATACTCTCGTATAGATTACTTCTTTATCTCCCAAAATGACCTGCCGATGCTCCAGACATCCACCATTGACCCGATGATACTTTCCGACCACAACCCCATCACCATGACCCTGCACATTCCCAACATAAGAAAACACTCTCCCATCTGGCGCTTGGACACATCTCTCCTCACAGACGCTGACATAGCGCACACCATCTCCCAACACCTAACTAACTATTTTAGTGACAACGGACAGAATGAATCCTCTCCGGAGGTAGTATGGGCGGCACATAAATGTGTTATAAGAGGAACGTTCTTGTCCCAGGCCGCGCATAGAAACAAACAAAGGAAAGAGAGACTGGAGGTAATGACTAACTGCATTTCACAACTGGAAAGGAAACACAAAGCATCTCTGGCCTCAGACACATTAGCCGAGCTGACACAATTGAGAAACGACCTCTTAGAAGAATTACACAAAAACGTTAAACGCAAATACATGCTTACGAAAAAATGCTTCTATGAGTTTGGTAACAAGTCAGGGAAGATGCTAGCTAGAGCACTACAGGTTAAAAAGGCTGCCCACACTATTCACTCAATCGTAGACCCCTCGGGTAAAACATTAGTCGCGTCAGAGGACATAGCGAAACAATTTGTATGCTACTTCACAGACTTGTACAATCTTCGCTCAAAACAGACTTCTCCTACCCCATCGGACAGGAAAATGGCAATTCAAAATTTTCTATCCCAATACTCTCCCTCACCACTCAAGGCTGAGGAGGCTGCATCTCTTGACAAACCCTTGACTACGGAGGAAATTACACTGGCACTAAAACATATGAAACCGGGCAAAAGCCCTGGTCCCGATGGACTACCAGTCGGTTACTACAAAACCTTCCATGAACTGCTAACACCTCACCTAGTCAAGGCGTTTAATAGCCTTACACCCAATAGTACAGCATCCAAAGACATATTAGAAGCGCATATTACTCTCATCCCCAAACCAGGAAAAGATAACAAGATGGTCTCTAATTATCGCCCCATTTCTCTACTAAATGTAGACGTAAAATTATATGCTAAAGCCATAGCTAACCGTCTTCTACCCCTGATTCCTAATTTAATTGCCACTGACCAAGTAGGTTTTGTCCCGGGCAGAGAAGCTAAAGATAACACTTCTAAAGCTCTAAACGTACACCATTGGTTAACTTCCACCACTACTAAGGGCTTCCTCCTTTCGTTGGACGCGGAGAAGGCGTTCGACAGGGTGGCCTGGGACTTTATGGAAGCAACCCTGCACTCAATAGGCCTTCCGACACGATTAATCAACATGATTTTGACTCTCTATTCTTCTCCCACGGCCAAAGTAAGAGTGAATGGTGGCTTGTCGGGTGCCTTCTCCGTGTCCAACGGAACTAGACAGGGATGCCCTTTATCCCCCCTGATCTTTATTCTAACTATGGAACCCATGCTGCGCAGAATTAGAGAGAACCCGGATATCAAAGGCATTGAAATAAACCAAAAACAATACAAAGTAGCGGCATACGCGGACGACGTCCTTCTCTTTCTCACGGATCCGATCACTACCATCCCGAACCTTCTCAGAGACTTCGCACTTTTCAAAACCCTTTCAAACTTACAAATTAACTTTTCTAAATCCAAAGCCCTTAACATATCGCTAACAAATGAGACAGTCATACAATGCAAACATAACTTCCCGTTTGGTTGGGAATCACAAGCAATAACATACCTAGGTATCAAAATCCCAGCCAGATTGACAGACTTATATCGGCTAAACTTCATACCCATTTTACAAACCATCCAGAATGACCTGCAAAAATGGCAAACCGGTCCATTTTCGTGGTTCGGAAGGATAGCTATTTTAAAAATGAACATACTACCTAGGATACTATACCTACTCCAAACCATTCCGATACTGCTCCCACTCTCTTTCTTTGCTACTTACAAAAGGATCTGTAGGAAGTTCATCTGGCTCTCCAAACAGCCCAGATTGAACTGGCATAGACTGACACTCCCCAAATTACAGGGAGGATTACAAGTCCCGGACATACAAACCTACTACCGGGTCTGCCATCTAGCCAGAATTGTTGACTGGCACATACACAGCAGAGAAAAAGAGTGGGTACATATTGAAAACGCTTTTACCAAGATCCCGTTGAAACTTCTTCCTTGGATTAACCCTCAACATATTCCGAAAACTGCCACATCAAATCCCCTGATCAACTCCACACTCTTAAATTTTAAAGCTGCATGCAAAATAATGAGGCTTCAACCTACACCAGGACCAATGACACCTATAGAAGATAACCCTGACTTTAAGCCGGGAGTGTCTCTACTCCACCCGACAAATGACCCACAAAGAACACGCCTCACAGCACAACACATGTTCCTTCATGGATCCCTCCTATCACACCAGGCATTGAATGATAAACTCCCTGACTATAATATTCCTCTTTACAAATACCTTCAGATCCGCCACTTCATCAATAGCCTACAACCCACCACCAATCTACACAGGGAACTCACACCCTTCGAACGCCTTTGCAACAGTCAGGAACCTCAAAGACACCTCATCTCGACCATCCACACACTCCTTTTCACATCGCATGACATCAAAGAAGATAAATTACTAATACAATGGGAAACTGAACTGAACCAAGTCTTTACTCCGGACGAGTGGAGAAATGTACTCACTCACATCCACAAAGGTTCAATCAATGTAGCGATACAGGAGTGTAAATTCAAAATCTACACGAAATGGTATAGGACTCCCGACAAAATTAACAAATTTATACCAAACGTATCCCCTAAATGCTGGAGATGTAACGCAGCTAGATGCTCACTCCTCCACATTTGGTGGGAATGTCCCCTCATTCAACCCTACTGGGCTGACATACATCGCTTAATTACTCAAATAACAACATACACCCCAGACTTTACCCCGGCACAATTTCTACTCCATCATACATCCATTCCTCAACGCTTATACAAAAAATCGCTAGTCCTCCATCTCATAAATGCAGCAAACCTGTGCATTCCTGTACATTGGAGGAGCACATCACCTCCCTCAATTACAGAATGGATTCGGAGAGTGGACAGAGTAGCCGAGATAGAAAATCTCATACATCAAACATCTGACACACCATCTAAATTTAGAGAAACTTGGGCCTGTTGGTTCCATTTTAAAGAATCACAACCGACACAAGCACAGAACATTCCTCCCATCATGGATTCTGATAGCAACGTAAACTCGCTCTTGAATAACCATAGAACTGTTTGAATATATGCCCCAGCCTAAACCTCCGTCTTCCCCTCACTCCCCTCATTCCCCTCCGCAACTTCCCCTCCATGTACATACTCTAAACACGTCAATCTCTTATCAGTTCTTGGCAAGAGAGGTACCCCATCACATTATACATCTAGATCCGACATGCCCTAAAATTACATTACTGTATACACCCTCACTGGGCACAGATAGTCCCCATTTGGGGTGCCCAGGAGAGAGGGTTGAAAGACTATGAACGGCATTAACTATTAAATATTAACTATTAACAATTAACAATTACCACTGAACACTGAACCAACCCCTTAGTAAATCATTACGTGTTATTGTAAGTACAACTTCCCCTGGTTAGTCACAAAAACAACATTATCTTACTCGGCACGGTCTGTATGACAATCCCGGCTAACAACCACAAGTGTTTTCATCGTATTCTGATACTGCCCAAACTAAAGGAAAAGATATGCTAATTATCAATATATTGTATGTTCAAAGTATTCTTAAGTTCTGATCTTTGATAATTCTTCAACGATACTGTTTTGCTCAATTTTATTTTTTGAACTAACTGTTTAAAATGGATAACACTTTGCTGTATCAATATACACAGTACTGTACTTTGAATATATGTAAAACTCAATAAAACAATATTAATAAAAAAAAAAAAAAAAACATATCACAAATAACCCAGTTCTTCCTGATAAATCTAACTTAAAGTTAAATTTGAATGCTGAGGACAAAGTGTTCTCTGTATTAGAAATCATTAATAGCCATTTTTCCGTTCCTTTAATGAACAGCAGTCAGTACAAACTTGCATTCACATTCAGAAAAGAGAATTATACGTTCACTCGATTTATACCTGGCCTAGGTATTGGTGATGGTATAGTTCATGAAACCATAGCAAAAATACTTTCAAAATTTTCTAGGCCAGACTGCATTTGTCAGCATGTGGATACGATTTTGCTGAGTACTCAGAATATCGATGAGCATATGGCTCTTTTGTCTGAGTTGTTTATGATGTTACAAGCTGAAGGTTTAAAATTAAACACGACAAAAGTTCAGCTGATGAAAAGTCAAGTGAAATACCTTCACATGCAAATTAGTCAAGGAAAGAGACAATTGTTGCAAGAAACAGTTAGAGATATCACTGCAATCCCAACTCCAACAACTCATAAGGCATTGCATCAATTTTTGCATAAAATAAATCATTGCAAAGAGTTTGTACACTGTTTTGCAAAAAAAGTTAATCCACTATATAATCTTTTGAGAAATAAAGGTAATATAGTTGACCAATGGGGTCCAAATGAGAAAAATGCTTTTGAAATGTTGAAAAAAGATTTGCAGAATGCTCCAGCATTAAGTACAATAGAGGTTTGTTCTGAAGCATCTTTTGTTTTGAAAACTCATTTATCCGAGAATGCCATCTCAGTAACGTTGTCTCAATTACAAGAAGGTAAGGAGAAAATAATTGGCTATTTCTCCAGAGTTTTATCATTTTTGGAAAAAACTTTTTGAGTCGGGTGTAAAGCAACTGCTAAGTGTTTACTATGCAATTAAAGCTACATAGAGCATAGTGAAATCAAACAAAATCATTGTACAGACACCTGACTGCTCACTAAAAGGTATTTTTGAGGAAGATAGTTTTAAAGAATGTCGTAAAACATATCCTCTATGGTTCAGAGCTTTATCATCCAAACGCATTCAGATAGATGTAAAAGGAAGACATCTTCAGGAATGTACACCAGCACATGTTTATACCGCTGTATCTGAGAAGTCTTTATCTCAGGTTTCCAGCATAAGAACAGAGAAGGACATTGAACCAGTACTTGTTACTACAGAACAGTCTAACACTAGAATAAGAGCTTCAACACAGAATACAGTTACGCACATTTCTAATCTTTTAGAGGTGAGAACAAAGGCATAGTCCATTGTCATCTCTGGGTGATACAAAACTTGTCTTTTGTTTGTGAAAACAGAGATTTGTATCATGACCAAAAGGAGGTGTTGCGTCCTGTCGTACCTAAACTTCACAGTACATATGATTTATAGTTTAGGCCATCTTAGACAGAATGAGGACAGTACATTGTCATACAGAAGTTCTCTTTGAAGGAAAATATAAGATAATATTATTTTACATATAGTTTAACAAATTCACAAAGTTATTGTCTAATAATGTTTTAACATTTGTTGAGAAAAAAAAAGAAAAAGTTACAAGAATTGAATGTAAATATTTTTTGCCTAATTAATGATACATCTAAAATCAAATAAATATGGAGGATAACAAGCTCATATGAAGAGCAAAGAGAATATCAGGACATTCAAAGTTAAAGAAGGAATCCTCTAGGGAAGAATATTGGACAAAAGATTTATACTTCAGATTTATGACTGTTTTATCTTATTCAACAAGGTTTTTCTAACCTAACAGAACTTGAAGAAGAACCTTTAAAGACATTTCATGAAGAAAAAAATAATCAGAAGAAACTTTATCTATCTACTATAGATAAACAATTTGGGACTCAAACATTTGTCCACATATACATTTTTTGATAATCCGATTATTCAGATATTAATGTTCATATTAAGTTAGGATAATCATTATTATTTTTATTTATTTTTCCTTATTCATATATTGAATATTTTTAGGTAACAACTGCACACTCATTCTAGTTTATAGAACATCTTTTGTTCATAACTTAAGAAACATATCACTCTTAATAGAAATATGGAAAGTTATGACAAGTTTTAGAGTGTAAAGTATATTTCCAAAGAGCTAAAATATCATTTGAGCACAAATATGAAAATATATTATTGCATCATTTATTATTAATTATTATTATTATTATTATTATTATTATTATTATTATTAATAATTATTGATATGAGTCATCATTATGTTATAATTTTTGTTTAAAAATTTATATCATCATTTTAAGATTTTGAATAGAAAGATCTAAGAGGAGTTAAAGTAAAGAGAAAAGCGATTAGAAGGAGAGTTATTTCTAGCTGCTTCAGTTCTGAGGAATATTGTGTTCGATCATTTGATACAAGGTTGTGTAAATGTGACATGAATGATGTTTTGAATGTATTAGAATAATTTGATATGATTAATCATAATTCAGGGGGGATTGTTAGAATATTATTCCAAATTCATAATTTGGCACTTATAGGTGATAGATTATATTCATGGCAAGCTTGCAAAACATATTTGGTTTTATGATTAATCATAATAAATAGAGTATGTGTGAATGACCTTGATCAATTGATTTGACATGATTCTTCATCTAAAGCTGAGCATTGCTGGATTTTTCTGGTGTAGCCAATCTGAGTATGACATTTAAGGTATCTTGGTATAGAATGTCACGAGAAGACAAAAATAGACCATAGCTAAAGGAATATACATTGTGGATTATATCCTATTAAGTTAAGTTAGTTTGTAGTCCCAGTCATATTAATAAGTACTAGTATATAGTTACTTAATGTAAAGTTGGTAAAATGTGTTCATATTATGTACATGTTTGGTTATATGACATTACATGATCAGCCCATTACTTCAAGTATGGAGTGTTACATGTGGGCTTGTCAATCGTATGCCATATATGACTCTAAGTTAGAATCTTCTTTTGGATAGCATATTGCTGAAGTTAGCAGAAATGAATATGTGCCATACAAGGTTCTAAGTTGGTGTGAGGTTAGGATGTTCACACGTTCACATGTAACATATAAAGCCAATGCTTCCATATTGAAGGACACACAGACAGACACACACACAGACACACACACACATCCTCTAGGATAGATGACACTGACATGTTCACAAGACACTTTGACAAGCTGGGGCAGCTGAATTCTGGCAGAAGTCTGAGAACGTCATTTCCTGCTTCGTCTTGGACGACACACAAGACAGCATGGAGACAGACAGCATCCATGAAGCACACATGTTTTCATAAGCTTATTACAGCTTTATAACTTTTATTCTATTTCATATATTTTTACCCACACTGAACTGAACTATTATATTTTTTTACATTGTATTTATGATGCCAATTGTGTGACAATAAACTCACACTTTGTTTTAAGTCAGTTTGACCATCAATGCTATTCATCCGGAAGCACCTCTGAGATACAAGAATATTAGATATTAATAATATTCTTCAGGCATTAAAGGCTTAATATGGCTTGTCCGCCTGAGGAAACATTTGGCTCTACGGTTATTACGGTGGCTGTTGCCCATTAAAAATTTGAGTAGCATTGCATTGAGGGTTTGACTTATTTTTAATTTTTTGTCTTCCCTGCCTTCTTAATATCGCTTGGTACATCCCATAGTAGGCTGACGTGGGGATGTCCAGGAATAAGGAAAATTGTTATCCATACTTACCGTAATTTTCCTTTCCTGGATCCTCCCCATGTCAGCCGCGGATTCCCACCCAGTTTATCCGTTGCGAGGCGGGGCTTTTTTTTTTTTAACACTGGTGTGGGCAGACAGCCGCCCTTTATGGGCTAAAAAAGAGGTGGTCCTGGAGGGGTCAGAGGGGGCGGAGCTGACCCATAGTAGGCTGACATGGGGAGGATCCAGGAAAGGAAAATTACGGTAAGTATGGATAACAATTTTCCTTATTGACGTGCACCAGGAGTTGAAGCATTTCCAAGTCTTGAAATAAATAGTCCTTGCTACTTTTTACCTGCTATCCACCAGTGTAGAAATTAAATAGAACAATCCCATTTCTTTCAGGATATGTTCTTCAATAACCAGGCTGCTAGCCTGAGCTGACTTATGTTTGAAGAAGAGGTCCCTGACAGTAAATTTTCTTGCAGAGGCAACATTCAATGAGGGTCTGCTGCTAAATTCAGGTGTCTGGAGAACCATGTTCTCTTGAGCCAATAGGGGGCTATTAGGATTAAGGATTACACTTGTAGATTCCACCTGAACATTTTTTGAAAGATCCAGAAAGATCAATTCAAAAGGGAGGAAAGCATAACACAAACAGAAGGTCCATGGCTCAGCGAAAGCATACAGACCCTCCACTTGGGTTCTCTGTCTAGAGAAAAATACACTGGTACTTTTGCATGTGCACATGCAAAGTTCAACCTGAGGAACACCCCATTCGCATACAATCATCTGAAAAATATCCAAGTTCAGGCTCCATTGTGACTCCCAAACTCTCTTCCTGCTCAAAAAGTCTGCTATTTGATTCAAACTGCCTTTCAGATGTATGGCTGACAAAGATGCCAGATTGTGTTTTGCCCATAGCAGGATTTGGAACGCTAAAGGTCAGGAGAACCCTGCTTCTAATTATTTCCGACAATGCTACCACAATGGCCTACGTTTCAAAACAAGGAGGCACTCATCTTGCTTTGAAACGTAGGTCATTGCGGTAGCATTGTCAGACATAATTTGAACATGATGGCTTCTGATCATCTCCTGGAATGCTAAAAGCCCTAGTAGAATGGCCTTCAGTTCTCTCCAGTTGGAGGATCTCTTGGCCTCCAAGTCTGACCAAGACCCCTGGGCAATCTGACCCTCGAGGCGTGCCCTTCATCCCCAAGAGCTTGCAACCTTTTTGTGACTAGGAAGGCCCAAAGCAAATATTGCATTAAATTTTAAACAAATTTCTATCAGCGCAAATAATAATAACCTTAATCACTATGTAGTGATATGAGTAGTAGGTGATATAACAAAATCCCACCAAAAACCACAAAATTGAAAAATACCCCCCCCCCACCCTTACTGAAGAAGTCACGGTGGTGTAGCAGCCCATTTGACGTAACGCGTATAGGGGGAAGAAGTCACTGTGGCAACGTCATCCCACGAGCATCTTGTCGTTTCTATGCATCCTGAGCCAGCACTGCTCAAGTGCTGCATTGTAACGTTTTAATGTCTTAATGAGGAAATAAACCGTTTTGATATACAGAGAGCACTAGATTTTTCCTTTTCTGTTCCTATGTGCACCAGACCCCATTTGGGGAATCTGTACTGGCTGGTAGCCATCTAATCCTAGGCAGCACAGAGGGAAAAGGAGCTCCATGACCAGCTGATTCGTTTGTATCCCTGAGAGGGAACCTGCTTTTTCTGACCTTCTGGTGAAACATAGGTCAGAACGTGAGGTGAGCAGCTAGGATATTGAGGTGGAGGAGAGCACTTGCATTGTCAGCATTTATGTACTGGTGGTGTGTTGTGCGTTTTTGTGCAAGAGACTCTGAGAATTATTTTTGTGCATTTGGACTCTTATTTTTATTCAATTCTTTTTTTTTTTTTTGTTTTTTGAGTGTGTGGACTTTATCTTTATTGTCTATTTACATTATTCCCATATAGGGAACACATATATTTCATTATTGTGTATTGTTCACTATTCCCAGTAAGGGAACATGAATATTTGATTGCGCACTCAGTATCTTGCTTTATTGCAAGTTAATCATCCATTCTCTTTAAGGATTTATTGGTAGTTATTTAGGAAGCGCAACACTGTTTTGTTATGTACTTGCATTAAATTTGTCCGCTTCTTCCACCACCTTAACTTAATTCTGTAGAATTGTCTGCTGAAGATCCCTCAAATGGAGGTGGGCCCCACTGAACAGCTGGGCTTGAGGCTTTAAGGAGGCCCAATGTCGACATGGCTGATCAAACCATAATTGGCAAGTTTGTCTGAATCTGCTTCACTGTGTTCCGAACCTTTGTCATTTTTTCTTCTGAAAGTTTTTTTTTTTTTTTTTTTACTGAGTCGAAATTGATGGTGTATCCCAGAAACCTTATGATCTGGGATACCAGACTCAACTTTTCCCTGTTCAGAAGCTATTCCAAACTCTCCAAGTGACACTCTATCCTCTAAGTTAGTTAACAACTGGTCTCTTGAGCAGGCAAACAGCAACAGATTGTCCAGATAACGAAGAATCTAAATCCCCTGCATCCTCAGGGGTGCCAAGGCTTCTGCCATGATTTTGGTGAAGATTCTCTAAACTGAGGACAGTCTAAAAGGAGGGCTCTGAAGTGAAGATGTGAAATTGTGTCCCCTGCTCTGATTTCTAAACGCAAATATTTTTGGGATGTAAGTGAGATAGGGACATGCAGGTAAGCATCTCTAAGATCTATGGATGCCATGAAGCACCCTGTAGTAAGAAGCTTCCCTACCTAAAAAAATTGTATCCATCTGGAACTTTTTGTAACAAATGGATCTGTTTAACAATTTTAGGTTTAGAGGTGAAAACGGTTTTTATTAACCATTTGCTTACTGGGCACATAAACTCCCTTCCTGCCCAGGCCAATTTTCAGCTTTCAGCGCTGTCACTCTTTGAATGACAATTGCGCAGTCAGGCAACATTGTACCCAAATGAAGTTTTAATATGTTTTTCTTACACAAATAGATTTCTTTTGGTGGTATTTAATCACTG
The DNA here is from genome assembly GCF_042186555.1 of Aquarana catesbeiana. Taxonomy (NCBI): domain Eukaryota; kingdom Metazoa; phylum Chordata; class Amphibia; order Anura; family Ranidae; genus Aquarana; species Aquarana catesbeiana. The sequence goes on along the minus strand of NC_133336.1, from coordinate 146,500,800 downwards.
CTGGGTTTTTTATTTTTTGCTAAAAAAATGAAGACAGAAAATAAAAAAAAACAAATTTCATAGTTTGTTATAAAATTTTGTAAACAGGTAATTTTTCTCCTTCATTGATGTGCGCTGATGAGGCTGCACTGATAAGGCGGCACTAATAGTACCTTCGCTTGTAAGCTCCTTGAGGGTAAGGACCGATGTGAATGTACAATGTATATGTAAAGCGCTGCATAAATTGACAGCGCTATATAAGCACCTTAAATAATATTATTAATAATAATAATAATAATAGGTGGCACTGATAGGTGGCACTGATAAGTGACATTGATAGGCAGCACTGATGATGAGGCACTGAAAAAATAAGCCAACTGCGATCTTATGTTTACATTGCACAATCAGCTTGTCATTGGCATACGGCTGATCACGTGGTAAGAGGCTGGGATAGGGGGGGACGCAGGCGGCGCATTCTGGGGAGGACATACATGGACGCCCTCACGACAATTAAGGCCTGTGCTGTAGCTGTCTTTCAGCTATAGCGCAGGTGGGAGGTGGTTAAGTAACTTTTTAAAGTAAGAAAAAAAAAGAAAGACACAACAATAAAGTTACATTAGGTCAGCAAAAATGGCTATCGCCCAAAGCATGTCATGTACGAAGCAGAAGAAACATTTCATACAGAGATATGCCACGCATGAGGAACCCGATTTGACAGAAGCAGCAAATCTTTCCGAGAGAACTACCCCACGGTGGTAGGTAGGCTAAGTATAACCTGGCATGTTATAAAGTAAATAATGCAAAGAAAAAGTAAACGGGGAGAAAAAGAAAGAGAGAAAGAAAGAGAAAGAAAGGAGGGGGAGGGCGCATGCGCGGCTTGCAAAGATGGAGGACGCCTAAGATCTGATCTCCGGCCTCCACCTGCACATCCGAGCCTCCCGCTCCGCAACGCTAGCTTTTTAAGCTCCGGGAGACACACCATCTGCCCAGGGAACCGCAAAGTTGAACTCCGATCGGTGTATGGGTAAGATTGGGGACCAGAGACACATATCTGAAGCATTGCTTCACAGGCCGTGCTCCGGCCCGCCCAGTCTACGAATAAATATCTCCGTAGGCTGCAATTCCCGGCCTCAAGTACTCCTGTGGCAGCCGCCAATCCGAAGGACACCCTCCTGCTGGTCCACCCCTCTCTGTTTGCAGAAGATCCCCCACAGCACCCACACCCACCCGCAATGTCACTACCAGTAACAGTGGAAGAATTAGACACCAAGTTGCAGGCACTGTTCCACAGCATCACCCACAACATTGCCAGAGAAGTGAGCAAGCTTGCTCATGAGCTTAGGGGTGAGATTGATCAGCTGGGAGAACATACAGACACTCTGGAAACTAAATTTGACGACATGGTACAATATGTCCATGTCCTGGAGGAAGAAAATACCAGCTTGAAAAATGCAGTCTCACAATTACAAATGCAACAGGAGGACCTTGAAAACAGAGAATGCCGCCAGAATCTGTGTATCCGCGGAGTCCCTGAATCCATACCAGACAAGGAAATCCGACCTTACCTCCTTGTCCTCTTTGTCACGCTGGCACACCACATTCCTGACATAGACTGGCGCCTTGATAGAGCACATAGATCACTGGCTCCTAAACCTCCTCCAGGTGCTAACCCTAGGGACATCATTGCACGCTTTAATTTTTACGAAAGCAAGGAGGCCCTGACCAATGCTACCCGTAACAGGTCACGGGTTGATTTTAGAGGCGCAAAAATCCAAATCTTTAATATCTATCGCCCATCACCCTGGCTAAGCGCCGCGCCCTACGCCCAGTCACCTCCCACTTGCAGCAAAATCAAGTCCCATATCGTTGGGGCTTCCTGTTCCGATTGTCTGTGACCAAAGACGGATCGCAACACTCCATGCAAGATCTGCAGGAATGTGAGACTTTTATCAGGAACCTGGGACTCCCTCCTATACCAGAGGAGGACTTACAGACACAGATCCTGCCCTCTCGACCACTATCCACACCTGGGAAAATTTGGACCCCGGTACGCCAGAGGCCACAGAAGATGCCAGCCACTCCTCAAAGAGCTGCACCATTCAAAGGCCCTACCTGAGAATGATCCCTAAAATGCCCTCTTGTCTCATCTTTACACACAAGTCCCACTTTTGACTTGTGTCTCAAGACTCTGGGCTCAGAGTCAAATTTTTACCCCTGATGTGCCACGCACATACACCTGTTTTCTGCATTTTCATACAAAAGTTACATGTTGCAGTTCCGTTTTGCTTCTTTATCTGCTGTTTGGATCGGGCGGGGGCCTATGTGACTGATCTTGTGGGCTGCCATGCCCCCCCCCCAACATGGTCTTGAACTGGGACCGTGTCTTCCTGAGGTACTTTCGTTCCTCAGGCCTCATACCTAATTGGTCTATATTTTTCTTTTTTTACTTCTATTACAGATCCTTTTTGATCCTATCCTGGATTTTATTTTGTTTGTTTTTCTTTTTATTGTTTTTGATGCTCTTTTTTTATATGTGGGATCCCTTTTTGATCAATATTCAAAATACAGTTATGTTTCTAAACTTTCACCTCATTGTCATATGATTGTTAATGACATTTTAGTTGATATGTTTTATACATCATGGTACATATATCTTTACTGGTGTTTAAAAGTAATGTATGCTTTATTCACATGGCTGAGCTATGGCTGTAAGTATATTTTCATTTGATGTTAAAGGTTTGGGTTCCATCCGCAAACGCTAGCTAGTATGAAAGTGAGTATGGCCTCAATTTACACATCGATAAATACCAAATATAAGTGCCATCATCCGGGTTTTGTAGAATTGGAGGGATATAGGGGTGGAGACGCAGAGGCAATTGCCGCCACTTGCCTGCTCACGCATGCACACCTAGAAGTTGGAATTTGGGACTATCTCTGCACTTGTTAATAAATCACAGTTGAAAAAACATAATTGAAAAAACATAAAATATATACATTTTAATGACTACATTACAAAAATACAAAATAATATACACAAGCAATATTAAAAACAATTGTATACACCACAGTTAACAAGATTACTAACGGGAAACCCCATAAGGTATCTGTAGAGGGGGGTATACAAACATCTTTCCTCAACCGCTTTTGCGGTAAAGACCGCTTCTTCAGGAGGGGTGGTCTATAAAACAATTAATAGTCTTTTATTTTTATGGCACAGTAAAAGATGTGAACAATACAGCAAGGTAATGGTGAAACAACATAATACATAAATAATAACAAAATTGAAGACTGGCTCACCCACTCAGACGGGTTCAATGGAACAGCAGGACCCAAAACAAAACGCTGGCTAGTGTTGAAAGAGTTTAAAGCCTCTAAGGCAGAAGTGATCATGGTTCAGGAGACACACTTCAAGGCAGAGGGCTCATTTAAATTTGCTTCCAAACACTTCCCCACCACCTATATAGCCTCCGATCCCTCTGGGAGAGCCGGAGTGGCCATATTACTGAAACGTTCTTCTACCATCCGTGTCAAATCAACTTATCTAGACCCCCAGGGCCGTTTTGTTCTCCTGAACTGTGATCACAAAAATATCTCATTTACCCTTGCCAACGTGTATGCACCCAATACGGGACAGATTTCATTTCTTGAGGTATTTTTTGAGAAACTTCAACCCTTTTCTCAACCCTTCATGGTCATTGGGGGCGATTTTAATCTATGCATGTCACCAACTAAAGACAGATTTGCTCTCTTTGCACATACCCCCCCATCCCCAGGTCCAAAAATTGGCTTCATCATTTAGAAATTTCATCCGGGCTCACAATCTTTTTGACACTTGGAGGGTGAAGCATCCTACAGCCAAACAATTTACATTTTTTCGCCCCCTCACAAGTTATATATGAGACTGGATCATTTCTTTGTCTCTGCGCCCTTATTGACATATGTTGTTAACTCAGAAATTAACACAATCACTTGGTCGGATCACACCCCCTAAGTACTAGACCTTTTCATAACCAATCCTACGCCTAGGGCATGTCACTGGCGTCTTAATGAGGCTCTTCTTAAAATACCTGACATTCACCTCCATCTACAGAAAAAACTGACCAAATTTTTTTAACTCAATGAGGGTTCAGTTTCTGGGGCGTTCATAAGCTCATAAGGCCTTCTTCAGAGGAGAGTGCATATCCTAGGGCTCTCGTCTTAAACGAGACCAAGCCCTCCAGAGGTCATCACTTTTAACTGCATTATCCAAAGCAGAGGAATCTCTCCTCAACCTTCCCACGGTGGCGCGCCTCAGGTCTGTGGTCTCATTGCGCAACCGCATTAAATCTTTAGACTTGAATAAATTTGCTAAGTCCTTGCTTTGGTCCAAGCAAAAATTCTAGGAATATGCTAACAAGCCTCACAGAATGTTGGTCAATAAATTAAAGCCAAGACCCACTGCCCCTATCCCCGACTTCATATTACAACCCAACGGTAAACTCACTTACTGCCCCCAAAACATGTCCAAAGTCTTCGGTGACTTCTACCGAAAACTCTATAACTGTCTGGCTACAGACCAAGATTCCCAGTTCACCCAGGAAAAATTTGATATCTTTATTGAATCTTTAAAACTCCCTATACTCTCCCCTGAGGACCACTTGGGACTCAATGCACCCATTTCTGTTAAAGAGATTACTGCGGTTATAAACTAACTTCCGTCCCACAAATCCCCCGGGCCAGACGGACTTGCTTATTCATATTTTAAAAGCTTCCTACCGGTCCTAATGCCCCATATGATTAGCATGTTTACCTCCCTGATGTCAGGGGTAATTCCCCACTCCCAATTTCTACACGCTTTTATTACAGTTATCCCAAAACTGGACAAAGACTCATCACTACGGGACAATTACCACCCCATTGCTCTTTTAAACTCTGACTATACAATTTTTACCAATCTTAGCTAACAGACTCTCTTTACTCCTCCCCTCACTCATACATAAGAACCAGGTGGGGTTTGTCCCCACTAGACATGCAGGAGACAACACCAGATGAACTATTGATCTTAATGACCTGCTGACTAAAACCAAGAGACCTGCTATAGTTCTTAAGTTTAGATGCCCAAAAGACATTTGACCGCCTAAACTGGTCATTCATGTTTGCTATTTTGGCTAGATATGGATTTTCCAGCCCCTTTATACACGCTCTGAAAGCGCTTTACTCCACACCCACTTCCCAAGTACAGTTGGCTTCCCATGTCTCTCTGCCATTCTCTTTAAGCAACGGTACCCGGCAGGGGTGCCTCTTATCTCCTTTGCTTTTCATTCTCAGTCTAGAGCCCTTGGCCCAAAGCCATTCGTTCCCACCCGGACATGGGGGGGGGGGTGGCGCTGAGACATTGGGAGTACAAACTGTCCTTATTCGGTGATGACATCTTATTAACACTGACCCATCCCCATATCTCACTCCCCTCACTCCATGCAACCCTAAATCAATCTGGAAATATTTCAGGCTTTAAAATAAACCCGACCAAAACTGAAGCCCTTCCTATCAAACTCTTGACAACTATGCTCTCGACATGCTCTCAAGAAAACTTCAAATGCCGCTGGTGCCCTCATTCACTTAAGTACCTCAGTGTCCACCTGACCTCCTACCCTACGCTCTTTCAGGCCAATTTCCCCCTATGTTTATAGAGATTAACAAATTATTGAAGAAATGGATGAAGCTTCCCCTATCCCTCCTTGGAAGGATAAATGTCCTCAAAATGTCAGTACTCCCTAAGCTCCTATATCTCTTTGAGATCCTCCCAGTAATGATCCCAATGTCCGAATTAAAGCTACTCCAAAGAAATTTCCTGAACTTTATATGGAATAACAAGTCCCACAGGATTAACCAGTTCAGTACTTCTTGCAACTCGAGCTGGAGGAGGTTTGGGGACACCTGATATAATTAAATATTACTATGCTATGCATCTGAGAGCCATAGCCTCTTGGACATCTAATAGATGGTCTGAAATAGAAATGAGCATTACAGTACCTGCACACCCATGTTGCATGGTATGGCCATCCTCGCACAAATTTACCTCTCAATTGCGTAGAGTCAGTTTGAATCCAATGTTATTTACACTTTCAATCTGGAAAAGTTGTTCCAGTAAATACTCGCTTTCATCTCCATGCTCTCCTTTAATAATTATCTTTAATCCGGAAATCCCTGACAGCCTTTCCTACGATGCCATGTTGCCATGGACAGAAGCCGGTATTTTTCAGCTACGTCATCTGGTTCACCCAGTGACACGTAAACTCTTCACCTTCCCTGACCTACAATGTAAATACGAAGTCCCGAAAAATCTCTTCTATTACTTTCTACAAATTAAACATTTTTTTTCCACCAAAGCCCCACAACTGACTCTAACTATACCTACTGAATTTGAAATGGTGTGCTCCAGAGGTCCTTACGAACCTCACCTAATAGCTACCATTTATAAGATTCTGCATGCTGCTTCCCCCATCACAGAGCAAACTCATTCCTATATTCGGAAATGGTCCCACATCTTGAACAGACCTATCTTATTAAAGGAAATTTGGGAGGGTACCTCCAAGGTATCTAGATGTGTGGCACAGAAGGAAACAGCCTATAAAATATTGATGTTCTGGTACAGGACCCCAGAAATTTTAGTAAGACAGAAGCTGACAACCTCTGGGCAGTGTTGGAGATGTGGCTCGTCTTTAGGCACCCACTACCACATATTTTGGGAATGTCCTTTGATCATGCCATACTGGTCACAGATTCATGCCCTTCTGGAAAAGGTCCTGGATGTCCCTGTACCCCACCAACCTATACACCTCTTATTAGGCTTACCTCTTCCAAAAACGCCTAAATCCTTCAGGAAACGGATTGCTTTCATTTTATTAGCAGCTATACGGGCTATTCCCCAGTGCTGGCTTGCAAATACTCCCCCTACCTTTACACAATTTCTGACGGCCATTGCAGACATCCGCACGATGCAATGTATTACAGCTGTAATTGAGGATTCTCTTCCCCGATTTGACACTATATGGGGGAATTGGGATTCCTCTGAATATAACAGAGAACCCACAGGTAGTCCTGAGTTAATGTGTTGGAAGGGCAGACTTCTCAATCATACGAGTAGAATAACGCCAATTAGCTCACCATTGCAATGGTTTCAATAATTAATTTCTTTCTTCTTCACCATGATGTGTATGTAATGTCTGATGATCATTTGACACTTTATATTACTTCCCTTGATGCACAATATGTTACAACTATTCTCATTAAGATTATACTCCCTTTGTTGACTTTCTTATATGAATATGTATATTGTTCCTATATTCTTGAAAACACTCAAACAATTAAAAAAAAAAAAAAAAAAAAAAAAAGAAAGGAGGGGGAGAGGGGAAGAGGGGGGAAAAGATTGGGATAAGGAGCTAAATGACCTAAAAGATCTGCTTGGTCGAGAGAGGCATCACAGAAATTACTACAAGACATGGGAAAAAAAGAGCAACTAATAAAAGGAGTGTTAGGTATACAGCGCAGCGGAGAATGCGCTGAGGTAGGCTTAAACTAAGGGGGGGCTGATGACGTATTTGCCGAGGTGGAAAGCATTTCTGTGAGGGTGTCGGAGTTAGAAAAGTGGATCCAAATGTACCATAAAAACCCTATATTTGTCAAAAGTAATTCGCATGTTGGCACTGTGGTTCGGCTCCAGGTAAGTACCTACATATCTGGTGGGAATGTGAGAGGATTCACCCTTTCCGGACCCCGATTTTTACCGTCTATAGCAAAATCTTTGAGGACTCATTGACACCCACCCAGAATTGGCACTCCTGTCCATGCTGCCAGGCTCTATATCTTCCCAAAAAAGGAGTCTCCTACGTTTCTTCTTGTCTGTGGCACAGCAGATTATCCCCTTATTTGGAAGGCAAAAGTTACTCCTTTGCTATCGTTATGGGTATCTACGATGAGGTAGGAACAGTTTGAAATAAATATAGTAGTTTAGGGAGGGTGTTGAGGCTCAGAAGAGAGAAAGAAATAGACAAAGGGAATAAAGACCAACATTTGTCTTCAGGCATCTGAGTAATTGAACAAATAAGGCTGCTATCACACTGAGGCGCCTTACAGGCATTATAGACCTAAAAATAGCGCCGGTGTCTTGTCGAATACTGTCCCCCATCCGATAGTGTCCGCCCTGTACTGCGCAGGCGCAGTACAGAGGACAAACGAGAGCCAAAAGTCTCCGAGGTTCAACAGCTGATCGTCAGCTGTACACGGCGCCTGCGCTTTTATTCTTACCCTGTGTCCAGGTTCATTCCCTACTATCCAAGTGGACATAGAGTAAGAATAAATAGATGCCGAGCACAGTGAGGCCGTGCCCGAAGCGTGGCGAGTGAAGTGAGCCTGCGAGGGGCCCTCTTACACAGCCATCACTAATAAGTGCCCAAGCACCGTGTACAGCTGATGGTCAGCTGATCAACTTCGGACACTTTCGGCATCTCCTTCTCCTCCGTACTACGCAGGCGCTGCGCCTGCGCAGTACGGGGGCGGACACTATCTGATAGGAGGACAGTTCTCATCAGAACACCTGCCTTAAAAAGGGCCCTGCTAGCAGCCGAAAAGTGAAGCAAAAACTACGGTAAAGCAAAAGAATAATAAAGTGATCTCGCGCAGTCCTATAGAGTCACCCAAAAACAATAAAACAATTCCTCAATGTGCAAATACTTAAAGTGCTAATGAAAACACAGTGTAAATGTACAGAACACGGTAAAAAGAAATCAACATAGAAATAAAAATTAAAAAAATAATAAAAAATATACACTCTCATAAGACTCTACAGCTACAATGGTGAACTGTAAAGAGGTGAAATCACAGATAAATGGATGGGGACAGTGAAAAAAATAGTCCTTCCAAAAGGCTGAAGTTTCCAAAAAGGGGAGGGTGTAGGTGGCTAAATGCAAAAATGGTAAAAGAAGAAAAAGTTCCTGGGCAACTCCACCGGTGGTCTCCTAGTGGCAGTGGTCTCTCAGAACTCTCACCTCATGTATATGAAGAAATCAGCATCAACAGATATGTCCCGGTAAGTGGGTCTTTTTGCAGCATCCAGATAGAACCCAGTCAGATTCTCATACATAAACCATGGCTCAAGCGGCTTCTCCTCAATCTCTGTAAAATTCCATATTTCTATCCTAATAGATTCCAGTATATTACAGGTAATGAGTACAATGATATAGAGAAGAGAGAAAAGCTTCCAATAGTGTAGTGTGTTAAAATAACCTGGGGTTTCATTTATTAAAATGCTGAAAAAGTGGATTCTTACATTTAAAAACAATCAAAAAGGCAAATAAACAGAAGGATCGGCGTTCACAGCGCTTTCTCACGTTGTTTCCCATATACGTATGCTTACGGCCACGCCCTACGTGTTACGTCACGTCACGTGACTTCATCTGGGGAACCGGATTGGCTGAAAAGCTATTCCTTATATACTGAAAAAACGGAAGTTCAATAGCGGGCATTTTCTTGTGGTCCGCTCTTATGTTAGCAACGCGCCCATTTTATTGGTTGTCTGATGGCGCCAATAGCAGCCATTTTCTTGTAGCCAGACACAAATATAAGAGAATATTTATATGGGGCCGTGACAATCAAGAGGTGCATCGAAAAATTGAAACGCAGTATAGAATACATATATTGTTATAAAAATTGGCTCTAGATAAATAAAAAAATGTTCATAACATAAGGGTAAGTTTATAAAAACCATTACTCGTGGATAAGGTGATCCTATTGGGCCAAGCAGTCGTACAGCAAAGTATGTAAAAGGGCACCGCGATCACACATGATATAGAAAATAAATAAATTGCATATATATATAGACCAAATTACATGCATATGAATGCGTTTAAAAAGAATTAAATGTAAAAATACAATACAAGTTTGAAAATACAGGTGTAGAAATAAAGTTAAAGTACAAATAAACATACAAATAAAAATAAAAGTGAAAAAGAGAATACAAAAAAAAATACAAATGAAAATAAAAAATAAATAAAATAAAAAATAATAAAATAAAAATGAAAATAAAGATAAAAATAAACCATACACAATATCTGTTTTAAAAATTGCTAAGGAAACAATTGAGGTCGAACTCAATGTTCATACCTCCTGGAGTTAGTGTACGCATTGTGTGTATCCATTGTGACTCCTTCTGGCTAATTGTCCTAATCCCACTTACCGGGAGATATCTGTTGATGCTGATTTCTTCATATACATGAGGTGGAGGTTTCTGAGAGACCACTGCCACTAGGAGACCACCGGTAGAGCTGCCCAGGAACTTTTCTTCTTTTACCATCTTTGCATTTAGCCACCTTTTGTACACCCTCCCCTTTTTTTGGTACTTCAGCCTTTTGGAAGGACTATTTTTTCACTGTCCCCATCCATCTATCTGATTTCACCTCTTTACAGTTCACCATTGTAGCTCTAGAGACTTATTAGAGTGTATATCCCCTTGGAGTTATTCCACTTTGCACTTTATTTTCACCTTTATTTCTATGTTGATTACTTTTTACCGTGTTCTACATTGTACAATTTACTGTTTTCATTAGCACTTTAAGTATTTACACATTGAGGAATTGTTTTATTGTTTTTGGGTGACTCTATAGGACCGTGCAAGATCACTATTATTCTTTTTCTGTTTTGTGTATTGTGAACACTTTTAGGTTTTGCTGCTGCTCTTGCACATTATATTCACACACCCTTGTCTTATGACACATTTTTATTTACTCAGACCAGCGCGAAGGACATTTTCACATAACTACAGTAAAGCTCCGCTAAAAATAGCAGCACTTTACTGTAAGGAAAATGGCTGCACTTTGGTTTAGATAAGGGGCCTGAACTTTTGATACAAGCTATATGAAATGCTATCGCAAGGCTTTTACAATGTCAAATGGAAATTTACTAGCAGGCTAGCTGCAAAACAGGAAAGTATTTGCGGTGATAACCTTTGAATAGATATACGGGAACTAGCTAGTTCATCTCACCGCACACCTGGGCCTGAAGCCAATGGTCCATGACTGAGAGTATCTTAAAAGGTTATTTCCATATTATTCAACTTCTCGGAATTCAAGCTAAGAAGGTATATTTAGACAAAGGACATTTTAGGTACTTTTAGGCAGGTCACTGAGCAGAATACTATGCAAATACATATATGTCATATAACATGTAACTTGTGATACTTGTACCCCTGTGATTGAATAAACAAAGGGACTGCCCCTTAGTCTGCCCCTACTGATGTATAATGTTGTTGCCCTATATAACGTGTAAAAATGCCGTAATTCATTTGTACTCTTGATAACAAACTCGGTGTATGGTGTCTTGATTACCCAATCGATTGAAAGATCTTCTTGGTGTCCAAGTTCAGCTCGAGCAAGGAAAAGGTTTGGGGGCGCACTTGACCAGTTGACCTAATGACCCTTTCATGTCGATGCACCCAATGCCCCAGTGTGAAAGTAGCCTTAGACACAGCAAAAGAGAACCAACGGAGACAGAAAAAAGGAGGAAAATAAATAAAAAGGCCACTAGGTGGCTCCATAACACCATTAATGAAGAAATGCATATCCAAGAATGAAAGAAATTGACTAACCAAAAGACAGTGCATGTTCTGGCACGGATAGGCCTAAGTGGGGACACATGGGGTAACCCCCACACCCCATGACCCACGGTGCAATAGAAAAAAAATTATCACACAGAAATATTCTGTGAGAGCTTAACATGTAAATGAATCCTATGAGAATAGAACCATGGTTCTTATGATCGCAGATAACACATTATATATATATATATATATATATATATATATATATACACACACACACACACACACACACACAGTGGGGACGGAAAGTATTCAGACCCCCTTAAATTTTTCACTCTTTGTTACATTGCTACTTTAATTAATTGCTAAAATCATTTAAGTTATTTTTTTTCCTCATTAATGTACACACAGCACCCCATATTGACAGAAAAACACAGAATTGTTGACATTTTTACAGATTTATTAAAAAAGAAAAACTGAAATATCACATGGTCCTAAGTATTCAGACCATTTGCTGTGACACTCATATATTTAACTCAGGTGCTGTCCATTTCTTCTGATCATCCTTGAGATGGTTCTACACCTTCATCCGAGTCCAGCTGTGTTTGATTATACTGATTGGACTTGATTAAGAAAGCCACACACCTGTCTATATAAGACCTTATAGCTCACAGTGCATGTCAGAGCAAATGAGAATCATGAGGTCAAATGAACTGCCTGAAGAGCTCAGAGACAGAATTGTGGCAAGGCACAGATCTGGCCAAGGTTACAAAAAAAATTCTGCTGCACTTAAGGTTCCTAAGAGCACAGTGGCCTCCATAATCCTTAAATGGAAGACATTTGGGATGACCAGAACCCTTCCTAGAGCTGGCCGTTCGGCCAAACTGAGCTATCGGGGGAGAAGAGCCTTGGTGAGAATGGTAAAGAAAAACCCAAAGATCACTGTGGCTGAGCTCCAGAGATGCAGTCAGGAGATGGGAGAAAGTTGTAGAAAATCAACCATCACTGCAGTCCTCCACCAGTCGGGGCTTTATGGCAGAGTGGCCCGACGGAAGCCTCTCCTCAATGCAGGACACATGAAAGCCTGCATGGAGTTTGCAAAAAAAACCTGAAGGACTCCAAGATGGTGAGAAATAAGATTCTCTGGTCTGATGAGACCAAGATAGAACTTTTTGGCCTTAATTCTAAGCGGTATGTGTGGAGAAAACCAGGCACTGCTCATCACCTGTCCAATACAGTCACAACAGTGAAGCATGGTGGTGGCAGCATCATGCTGTGGGGGTGTTTTTCAGCTGCAGGGACAGGACGACTGGTTGCAATGGAGGGAAAGATGAATGCAGCCAAGTACAGGGATATCCTGGATGAAAACCTTCTCCAGAGTGCTCAGGACCTCAGATTGGGCCGAAGGTTTACCTTCCAACAAGACAATGACCCTAAGCACACAGCTAAAATAACGAAGGAGTGGCTTCACAACTCCGTGACTGTTCTTGAATGGCCCAGCCAGAGCCCTGACTTAAACCCAATTGAACATCTCTGGAGAGACCTAAAAATGGCTGTCCACCAACGGTTACCATCCAGCCTGACAGAACTGGAGAGGGTCTGCAAGGAGGAATGGCAGAGGATCCCCAAATCCAGGTGTGAAAAACTTGTTGCATCTTTCCCAAAAAGACTAATGGCTGTATTAGATCAAAAGGGTGCTTCTACTAAACACTGAGAAAAGGGTCTGAATACTTAGGACCATGTGATATTTCAGTTTTTCTTTTTTAATAAATCTGCAAAAATGTCAACAATTCTGTTTTTCTGTCAATATGGGGTGCTGTGTGTACATTAATGAGGAAAAAAATGAACTTAAATGATTTTAGCAAATGGCTGCAATATAACAAAGAGTGAAAAATTTAAGGGGGTCTGAATACTTTCCGTCCCCACTGTATGTATTATATATATATATATATATATATATATATATATATATATACACATATACACACACACACATACATTTTTTTAATATAATATAAAAGTCCAATAGGCAAGCCCATCAAAAAACCTGTGAAATGGAGCAGATGACATAGGAATACTGTAACAAAACTGTTGGACAGGTGCTAGAGGAAAAATGTTAAATCTGAACAGCAAAAGAAAAAAAATTAAAAATAAATATGGCCTAGGGGTTAGGTCAAACTAACTCCAAGGGCAAGGTGAGCAAGTCCCTGAAAAAAAGGCAGGAGTGACTCCTGAGGAAAGGAGACAAAGGCCCCACAGGAAAAGTTCAGTCATTCAGAGCCTTTTGAGATGAGGATCTTTTCTTGCGGTCTTGTTTCTGCCATTGTGGAGCAACGGGTAGACCCGGAGTAGTTGGAACAAATGGCCAAACAGGCTGTGAAACCTGAGGAAGCTCCAGCGTGCTGAGAAACTTCAGCAAGTCTCAGAGGGAGCGCACTGATCTTTAATTTTGCGTTCCTGCAGGAGCTGCATAAGTGGCTTCAGGGCCCAGCACATGGCAAGGGTCTGGTGAGTGAAATCTGGAAGGAGCATAACAGGAGTGTCATTAAAAAGAATGGTATCCTAATGGGTGAGGAAATCCCTCTGGAGGCGTGGCAGGTTATCTGGTCTCATGGCTGCTAAGAGCTCTTTGTGTACGCTCCAAGGAAAACGCATATAAAATTCTCTACTTTTGGTACCTGACCCCAAATGTACTCCACACCATCTATCCTACTAGTTTTGAATGTTGTTGGTGTTGTCACAGAGATACGGGTACCCTCTTCCATATTTATTGAAGCCTTCCGCTTTTTGGTACTTAGTACAACACTTACTAGGTCACCTCTTTGAGGTATCTATCCTGATAACACTTAAATGTTTCCTGTTGGACTTATCCCCACTGAAAATTTATAAACCCTACAAGACGCTGCTGCGCCATATCCTTAGGGCTACACGCTGTCTTATAGCTCTTAATTGGAAAAAAACACTCCCCTCCTTCCTCACATGCCTTGTATGCTAGGAATAAGGATGTGGAGTTGATGGAGAAACTGACTGCTAGAATACGGGACAGACTGGAGGTTCACAATCGTGTTTGGGAATTATGGTATACCCAGGAGGACCCACCTTGAGACCCCCCCCCCCCAGACTCTTCTTTCTTTTCCTCTTTTCCTTTTACCTTTTCTTTTTATGCTTTTTCCTGAATATTATCATTTCTTCTTTTAATTAAGATATCCTGCACTATAATGTTCCAGAAGTTTTATAATTTTAACTGAGGACCCGCTACTTAAATAGTTTTTTGAGAATTTGTCAGTGTGGATATTGCAGCTGCCACTGTTGTGGCTGTTTCAAAATGTTTTTCCTTTTCTATGCCATCTTGCTAGTAGGAAAGTTCCTGCTGCATAACAGTGTGGGCATTCAGAATTTTTTCATGAGATTGTAGGGCACTGCAGAGGCCATCAGTGGTATTCTCAATATTCTCAATGTGAACCCCTTTGTCCTTTTTTAGTTCAGAAATCTCCTGCCCATAGGTTTTTTCAATTCTCGTCACACAATGCTCAAAGTCAGCTTGGGTAGGCAGTAATCTGATATAGCTGTGTAAGGACTTAAGCTGGAATCCCACATCCCATCCACCCCCAAAGCATAAAGAGGTGTTAAAGTAGCTCCTGAAACGTCTGGAAGATCTATCAGGCTCCTCAGGATGATGCCGGGGAAGAGGTTGCCGGTGCCATCTTCCAATCCGTCTGGCGCTGGGCCACGGCTGAAGAATGGGTGAAAAAATGCCCCAGGTCGCCCCTGTGATCGACCTCTGCCTGTCCCTCTGGTGTCCTTGGGGTGAGGTTTCCCCATTTACACAATGTAGGCAGGATTTGAGCAGGTAGAAAGCCCAGGAGAAGCTGTGAGGTCTGGGAGCTACGGGAATGCACATCCTACAGTTCTATGCACCAAGCCTCGCTTAACAATTTTAGCTTTAAAATTAACTGAAATTTTCCTGCTGTTTTTTTGACCAGAAAAATATGAGAATAGAACCCTAGTTCCCTGGACAACTGGAATGATCACTCCCTGCTATAATAATTAACTCTTCTTAAAAAAAAAAAAAGACATCATTGCCAGGGACTTCTCCTGAATTCTGGGGACTTGAGTCACAAAAAAACCAGACTTGAAGTGATCTCCGAAAACTGCAGTCTGTAACCCTAAGCTAGAATGTTAAGGACAAACAGATTGGTTGTCACCGTCTTCCGCTGCGGGAGGAAGGACTGCAGTCTCCCTCTCACAGCTGGAAAACCATCACTGGTTCTTAGCTAGAAAACCCCAGATTTGCCTTGACCCCTCTTTGAGCATGCCACAGTCTCTTGTGACCCAATTCTTTGTAACCCTGGGTTTTCTAAAAAGCACAAAATTTTTTCTTAACTATAAACGCCATCTCTTTGGCTGCCGTTCTGTCAAAGATGGTCTACAAGTCAGCGCCAAACAAAAGATCTCTGTTAAATGCATGGTATCTAAGAGATCCTCCCAGGAAGTTCCAGCTTCAATGTGTTCCATCAACTGTTCCAGCCAGTGTTCCAAGTTTTTGGCAAACACAATTGAATTCATAGCTGGCTTGAGATTAGCTAAAGTCGAGTCCCATGCATTTTTTTTAGAAGGGAATCTGCCCTCTTATCTTTAAAGATGCCCATATCCTCAAAATCCAGATTGTTATTCTAATCTGTGCCTTTTATTCAACACCTAAGGTTTGTCCTCATCAAAAGGGAATCTTCTTTTAGGTGATTTAGAGAAAAAAGGAGCTCTTTCTGGACCACTCCATTTTCTTCTCACAGCCTCTAAAAGGACTTTGTGTACCAAAACATGTGGTGCATGACCTTCCTGGTACATTTTGTCATAAAGAGATAATTGGACCTTGTCCTCTTGAATGTTCAGGGTGGTATGGATTGCTTTAAACAAATTGTCCACCTCCTCCAGGGATCGTTTGTATCTAGAGGATTTCCTATCTCTATCCTCTCCTTGTCTTCTGTGTCCTTTGGGGAGTTAGCCACGCTGCCTCCCTCTTCCTCCGAGTCACTATCCTTCCTCAGACAAGAGGGTCGATGGCAGAGGACTGGATGGCACATTACTCTGATTGCTGGACTTTTGTAGTACAGGATGCAAGTTCCTTCTGAAAAGAGGTGAGAAGCTCTAATGAGAAGCACTACACTGTCAGTCAGCTATACAAGCCTTACATCAGGGGTCGGTAACCTATGGCCCGCGGTCTGCACCCAGCCCACCGCCACTAAATGTCCGGCCCGTCAGTGCACGTGATGAATTCACGCGCACCCGGCCCACGAACATTTTAACCCCGGGTGGCTTTCTTGGGATAACAACTGAAGCAGCTAAGCCGCTCGGCTGTTCTCCCAAGCAGCGTGAGGGGACGTCACCCCCCCCCTCCCGCTGCTTGCCCAAGCTCTGCAGTCCCACCGGGAGGCCCGAGCGACCAGCCAGAATTGGCTTTGATTGGGTCTCAGATCTAGTAACCCGGA
The DNA here is from genome assembly GCF_042186555.1 of Aquarana catesbeiana. Classification (NCBI taxonomy): domain Eukaryota; kingdom Metazoa; phylum Chordata; class Amphibia; order Anura; family Ranidae; genus Aquarana; species Aquarana catesbeiana. The sequence continues at coordinate 146,483,763 of NC_133336.1, read as the reverse complement.
AGCAATGTCATGACATCACTTCCAGTTTACAGAAGACTTAAAGGCGCCAAATTAAAAAAAAAATACAGCATTCCATTATTTTTACTTCGGGTCCGTGCCCCTTTTTCGTTTTCTCCCCCCTCTCTTTTTCTTGTTCCTCTTTCCCAGTTCTTCCCCTTCTACGGTTTCTCTTTATATGTCACACCATACAGTTTGGAAATGTACTCCTGCAGTTTTCTTTTTACTGCTATAATATACAGTGGGGACGGAAAGTATTCAGACCCCCTTAAATTTTTCACTCTTTGTTATATTGCAGCCATTTGCTAAAATCATTTAAGTTAATTTTTTTCCTTATTAATGTACACACAGCACCCCATATTCACAGAAAAACACAGAATTGTTGAAATTTTTTGCAGATTTATTAAAAAGAAAAACTGAAATATCACATGGTCCTAAGTATTCAGACCCTTCGCTCGGTATTTAGTAGAAGCACCCTTTTGATCTAATACAGCCATGAGTCTTTTTGGGAAAGATGCAACAAGTTTTTCGCACCTGGATTTGGAGATCCTCTGCCATTCCTCCTGGCAGATCCTCTCCAGTTCTGTCAGGTTGGATGGTAAACGTTGGTGCACAGCCATTTTTAGGTCTCTCCAGAGATGCTCAATTGGGTTTAAGTCAGGACTCTGGCTGGGCCATTCAAGAACAGTCACGGAGTTGTTGTGAAGCCACTCCTTCGTTATTTTAGCTGTGTGCTTAGGTTTACCTTCCAACAAGACAATGACCCTTCGGCCCAGTCTGAGGTCCTGAGCACTCTGGAGAAGGTTTTCGTCCAGGATATCCCTGTACTTGGTCAAATTCATCTTTCCCTCGATTGCAACCAGTCGTCCTGTCCCTGCAGCTGAAAAACACCCCCACAGCATGATGCTGCCACCACCATGCTTCACTGTTGGGACTGTATTGGACAGGTGATGAGTGCCTGGTTTTCTCCACACATACCACTTAGAATTAAGGCCAAAAAGTTCTATCTTGGTCTCATCACACCAGAGAATCTTATTTCTCACCATCTTGGAGTCCTTCAGGTGTTTTTTTTAGCAAATTCCATGCGGGCTTTCATGTGTCTTGCACTGAGGAGAGGCTTCCGTCAGGCAACTCTGCCATAGAGCCCCGACTGGTGGAGAGCTGCAGTGATGGTTGACTTTCTACAACGTTCTCCCATCTCCCGACTGCATCTCTGGAGCTCAGCCACAGTGATCTTTGGATTCTTCTTTACCTCTCTCACCAAGGCTCTTCTCCCCCGATAGCTCAGTTTGGCTGGATGGCCAGCTCTAGCAAGGGTTCTGGTCGTCCCAAACGTCTTCCATTTAAGGATTATGGAGGCCACTGTGCTCTTAGGAACCTTAAGTACAGCAGAATTTTTTTGTAACCTTGGCCAGATCTGTGCCTTGCCACAATTTTGTCTCTGAGCTCTTCAGGCAGTTCCTTTGACCTCATGATTCTCATTTGCTCTGACATGCACTGTGAGCTGTAAGGTCTTATATAGACAGGTGTGTGGCTTTCCTAATCAAGTCCAATCAGTATAATCAAACACAGCTGGACTCAAATGAAGGTGTAGAACCATCTCAAGGATGATCAGAAGAAATGGACAGCACCTGAGTTAAATATATGAATGTCACAGCAAAGGGTCTGAATACTTAGGACCATGTGATATTTCAGTTTTTCTTTTTTTAATAAATCTGCAAAAATGACAACAATTCTGTGGTTTTTCTGTCAATATGGGGTGCTGTGTGTACAATAATGAGGAAAAAAATTATTTTAGCAAATGGCTGCAATCTAACAAAGAGTGAAAAATGTAAGGGGGTCTGAATACTTTCCGTCCCCACTGCGTATATATGTTTATTGCTGTCAAAAAAAGGGTAAAAGTCCTGCGCTTATCCCACCCCCCTGGAAGAGGCGTAAAAATAAACTATTGACTAATAAGTAAACATAAAAACTAAACATATAAGTGGAGAAAAGCTGTAACCCAAAAAGGTCCGAACCCCTGATACAAACATATATAATTAGAAAATAGGTGCGCTAATCAATAAATTCACAGTGCAAAAATTAGGACATGAAAGTCCACTCATACAAAGGGTTTATTAAAACAGCACACTAAAGACGTACATCAAGGCAACCAGAAATCAACCAAAAAAAAAAAAAAAAAAGGTGCAGGCCATTGTGAGACAGCTATGCATTTGAGCAGGCTGGTGCAAACCGCCGCTCTGTTTTGTGTGCTTTTTTTTTTTGTCGATTTCTGGTTGTCTTGCTGTGTTTAGTGTGCTGTTTTAATAAACCCTTTTTGGAACATACTGCACTATGAGGCTTTCTTCTTCTTCCCATATAAGCTCTGGGATTTATCCTGGAGCTTTTAGATTTGATATCAGCTCTTCCATCGACACAAAGGCTTCTGGGTCTATTGATGAATTGGATCTGCTGCCATAGCCCAGCCTGTTTGAGGTTGGTAGGGATTATCAGTCAGTGCTTGATATCTTTACCCTCACTGTCTGCCCTTCTACTGATACGGAGGTGCCTGAGTCGAATGATGAATTGGATCTGCTGCTACAGCTTAGACTGTTGGAGCTTGTTGGGAGTATTATCCAGCGCTTGATTCCTTTGCCGTCTGGTAAGAATTGAATTTATGTGGTGATGGTATACTCACGGTATTTGTGTTTTGAAGAACACTGAAGTTTTTCTCTAGTTCACCTAATCCCCCCTTTGTTATAAGGGTCTTCCAGTTGGATACTTATTCACATATTTTTTGGACTAAATCATATACACATTCCTTTTTTTTTCATTTTATATTTATTTTTAGGTTCGGTCATCAGTTATTATATATATATTTTTAACAAATATTACACTTATATCTGTATGAGTGGATTTTTAGGTCCCAATATTTGCACTGTGAATTTATTGATTAGCGCACCTATTTTCTAATTACATATGTCTATTGCTACCCAACTTAGAACTTGTTGTCGTATTTATGATCCGATCTGTTGAGCTGCTTTTGTGGCTCTGATGTTGTCACCAGCATCGCTACATATTTGTATTTTGCATCATTACGGTCTTGGTATGTATAATGCAATTTTTGGTTAAAGAATAATGAAAAAAAAAATTACAGCATTCAAAAACACCCAAACTTGGCGTTCTGAATGCTTTTAAGTGCAAAGGAGGGAGTTGGGGTCTTAGACCCCAGATCGCTCCATAAAGAGTACCTGTCACTGCCTAATACTGTCACAAGGGATGTTTACATTCTTTCTGACAGCAATAAAAGTGATCAGAATTATTTTTTTCTTTAAAGGGACAGTTTAAAAAAAAAAAATGAAATAATAAAAAAAAGTTTTTTAAAGCACCCGATCCCTCCGTGGTCATGAGCAGAAGCGAACACATACGTAAGTCGTGACCACAAATGTAAATAGTGTTCAAACCACACATGTGAGGTATCACTGCGATCATTCAAGCAAGAGCAATAATTATAGCACAAGACCTCTTTTAACGCTAAACTGGTAACCTGTACAGATTTTTAAAGTGTCGCCTATGGAGATTTTTAAGTACCATAGTTTGTTGCTATTCCACGAGTGTACGCAATTTTAAAGCAAAGAATAAAAAGGAAATGTGTGGGCTTGGACTTTTTAGGCACAATAACAAATGTTGTACAGTTAAAAACTAAAATTTATTGAAATATAGAAAACTTTGTTAAAAAGGGAAAAACAGATCCCAAAAATCTGTACACAATTCAGTCCATGAAAATGGTTACAACAATACAGACCATACATAGCTCAATGAAGTAACAGATAATTCAAGGATGAGACAAACATCATTTCATCAAGGAGTATTAGATTTAACAAGGAGCTATGTCGTTGATAGATGTTAACATTTACAGCTCAACATGTTGCGCGCCTAGCGCTTCTTCAGGAGCATGGAACTAAAATATAAGACATTGAATAAATATAACAGATAGTTCATAAATACATAACATAAACCAAAAATATCATATCAATACAAATCAATGAACACTGCGAATTTGGACAGGCAAAGATGGAAACCCTAGTAAGCCAGTCCTAGTCCGACTGGACCCAAGAAATATTCGTCCACTATGGGGACACATGCAACATAGTAACAATGGTATATTTTGTATATACTGGTAATGTGATAGGCAAATTTAATGTGTAAAGATAGCCAAAGGACCAATAAATCCTGGATAAGCAATATGTCAATTGGCAAGAAGGAGAAAGGAAGGTGGGGGGGGGTGAAGAAGGGGATGGGGGAAGAGGAAAGGGAAGGAAGAAAAGAACAAAGGAAAAGGGGGGGGATAGGAAGGTGGGGGGAAATAGAGGAGGCAGGGGAAGGAGGAAGAGGATAGGAAAAATGGGAGGGATAGGATAAAGGGAGAAAGGGGGGGTGTGGATAAGGGAAGGTGGGGTGGAAAGAGGGAAGGAAGGAGCGGGGGGGGGAGGAAGGGGAGAAGATAAAATGGAAGGGAGGGAAAAGCCGGATGATGAAAGAAGGGAAAGGAAGGAAGAGGAGGAGTGGAGGGGAAATATTAGGGAGGGAAAAAAAGGGGAAGGAGGAGGGAAAGAAGGGGGGAGAGAGGGGGAAAAATAAAAAGGGGGGGGGATGAAAAGAGAGGAAGGAGGGAAGGGGGGAAATTGTTGGCTAAAATCGCACATAAATACATTATAGTATAAGAGGAACAATGGATTATAGTGAAAAAGGGAAGTATAAATAATAAATCAGATATCTAGTGGGTACTAATGGGCTCTATATACAAAGACATCATGAGTATAATAAATTTGACAATATCAAAAATTCCATGTACTTACCATAAAGGTAGTGGTATAGTAGTTGAATGTGAGGAGAGGGAGGGATGGAGGAGGGATGGGATAGACGCCCGCCGGGGATATGAACTTAAAACTTGCACTGTGATGTGTAGTGCTATAAACATCTAGTAGCCCATAGTCGTCACAAGACCATCATATAGGTAACAGTGAAGGAATACTAAGATGTGTAGAAAAACATAGCAGTCACACACATTTTTATGTGGTCGCAGAGGGTGATTGGACCTCCCAATTGTAAGTAGGTAATGCGGGACCTAATGAAATGCAAGTAGATAAAAGGATGGAATTATTAGGGGTAATGTATATATATATATATATATATATATATATATATATATATATATATTATATATATATACTAGTAGATAAATTAAGAATGGTTGATATGAAAGGAAACAGCAGGGAGGTCTAGCGGGGAAGAGGCAAACATTAAGGGAAGAAAGGAGGAAAAGCAGGGATAGATGTGCCAGTGGCATAGTACCTGCTGCTAGTATGGAGCAGACCTGGATCTGCAGAGAAACAGCCGCCAAGTAGAGAGCGGCCGTAACCAGGAACTGTATGGATGGACGCTGAGTGACGTGCCTTTTGTGCACACGCCCCGCTTGTAGTCAGCCAATTGGCATCGCCGAGGTGACGTCATCCAAGCCGGCTGCTCGGTACAGACTGCGCATGCTCCCCATCTCAGCGTCGGCAAGGAGACAGCCTGACGCCATGAGATAAGGAGCGCAGCTGTAACCGTGGGTCCTACAAGGGGAATAACCCCTGGTGAACCCAGAGTGCGCATACAACCCTAAGTGTTAGGGAATGTAGCGCTGGGCGGCCGCATAGTGGCGAAGATAATCCCGGGACCTAAAGTTGACCAGGCTGGTAGGGAAAGGGCATGTGTCAAACTCGCAGTGTATTGCAGTAAAACTATATGATAGAACAACTAAGCATAAATACTTATGAAAAATAAAAAATACATAGAAATACAGTAGCAAAAATTATTTCGGCTGTTTTAAACCCAAAATCTAGCATGACACAATCAGTGTATAATAGCAATATGTGTGGATTGAAAGTGAGGAATTCATGTTAACCCTCAAAATGCAGAATTATAAAAATGATGAAGATAAGCAAGATATTAAAATGGAGGGAGAGGAGGAAATAGAGTGAAATAGAGTGAAAGCATGAAACCAAGCAAGCCTGAGAAGTCCTATTTATAAAAAGGGCTTATAAGTGTGTGCTTCATTGATACCGGGGGGGGATAGATCGCATCAAGGCGTTCTATCCAAATAGTTTCTTTTTGAAGAATGTATTTATCCCACTCCCCGCCTCGAGGGTCTTTTGGAACGACGGCCAATACAATAAATTATATCAGAGATACATCAAATTTATGGTACAAATCTAAATGTCTACTGACTGCCGTGACCATCTTCCCCTCTGTTGAGTAGTAAACATGATCTTTTATCCTGGATCGTAGATGTCTGACCGTTTTGCCTACATATCCCTCCTGAGGGATGCTAGAGTATAAAGACTCAACATCCAAGGTCATGAGGAGGGATGTTGGATGTTGAGTCTTTATACTCTAGCATCCCTCACGAGCAGGGCATCGGGATGGCCCGAACCTTTTTACGAGAGCAAGACCATTATAGCTGGGACTACTGTGAGTTCATTTTGGAGCTACTCAAGTTCATACTCACTCGTAACTATTTTTGTTTCAAAGGTTCCCACTTCCTCCAGGTACAGGGCGTGGCCATGGGCACTTGTTGTGCGCCGGCCTACGCCAACCTGCACCTGGAGGGGTGGGAACGTTCCATCTTTTCAGATGAATCGTTGACCCCCTTCATGAACCATGCCCTAATTTGGTTACGCTATATCGACGATATATTCGTGGTATGGACGGGCACTTCTGATATGCTTGACACTTTCATTCAAAGTATCAACCAAAACCAAATGAATTTAAAATTTACGGTCTCTAGCAATGTTCAACAAATTACTTTTCTGGATCTAACCATTTTCAAAGATGAAGAATACTGTTTAGCCTCCACTCCCTATCAAAAAGAGACTGCAGGCAACACCCTGCTACATGCGGGAAGTGCCCACCCCAGACCATTGATTAAAAGCATTCCATATGCCCAATACTTAAGATTGCGTTGCAACTGTACCCACCTGGACAAATTCAAATCTCAAGCCAATGCCCTTCGTACTAGATTAAAGGGCAGAGGCTACACAAAAACTCTGCTACGCAGTGCCTACAACACAGCCCTACGTCGATCACGCAGCTCCTTACTTTACCAAACCAAACCAGCCACTACTGACTGTTCTATCAGATTTATCACTAGATTCTCAGAACAACACCAACTGCGAGATATTCTCACTAATAATTGGCCCATTCTATGTGAGGACCCCATCCTCAATAAATATAATTGACCCCTCTCCGGCAATCACGTTTAGACGGGCTAGATCCCTACGTGACAAATTGACATCTAGTCACTATTCAAGTAATGCTATATCTAAACAATCTAAACATGGTATGTCACGATGTGAGAAATGCTCATTCTGTCCGTGGATAAGAGTGGGCACGAAGTTTACACTCCCTAATATGGGGAAACTTTTATCCCCAACTTCCACGCTAACTGCGACACCCAGGGGATGGTATACCTGATGTTAGGCCAATGCGGCGCTTTTTATGTAGGCAAAACGGTCAGACATCTACGAGCCAGGATAAAAGATCATGTTTACTACTCAACGGAGGGGAAGATGGTCACGGCGGTCAGTAGACATTTAGATTTGTACCATAAATTTGATGTATCTCTGATATCATTTATTGTATTGGCCGCCGTTCCAAAAGACGCTCGAGGCGGGGAGTGGGATAAATACATACTTCAAAAAGAAACTATTTGGATAGAACGCCTTGATGCGATCTATACTGCTACTGTATTTCTATGTATTTTTTATTTTCCATAAGTATTTATGCTTAGTTGTTCTATCATATGGTTTTACTGCAATACACTGCGAGTTTGACACATGCCCTTTCCCTACCAGCCTTGTCAACTTTAGGTCCCGGGATTATCTTCACCACTATGCGGCCGCCCTTATCTCATGGCATCAAGCTGTCTCCTTGCCGACGCCGAGATGGGGAGCATGCGCAGTCCGTACCGAGCGGCCGGCTTGGATGACGTCAACTCAGCGATGCCGATTGGCTTACTACAAGCGGGGTGTTTGCACAAAAGGCACGCCACTCAGCGTCCCTCCATACAGTTCCTGGTTACGGCCGCTCTCTACCTAGGTGGCTGTTTCTCTGCAGATCCAGGTCTGCTCCATACTAGCAGCAGGTAGGTCCCTTAGCATATACTATGCCACATCTATCCCTGCTTTTCCTCCTTTCTTCCCTTCATGTTTGCCTCTTCCCTGCTAGACCTCCCTGCTGTTTCCTTTCATATCAACCATTCTTAATTTATCTACTAGTGTATATATATATATATATATATACACACACACACACACACACACACACATTACCCCTAATAATTCCGTCCTTTTATCTACTTGCATTTCATTAGGTCCCGCATTACCTACTTACAATTCGGAGGTCCAATCACCCTCTGTGACCACATAAAAACGTGTGTGACTGCTATGTTTTTCTACACATCTTAGTATTCCTTCAGTGTTACCTATTTTTTTTTTTTTTTTGATATTGTCAAATTTATTATACTCATGATGTCTTTGTATATAGAGCCCATTAGTACCCACTAGATATCTGATTTATTATTTATACTTACCTTTTTTTACTACAATCCATTGTTCCTCTTATACTATACTGTATTTATGTGCAATTTTAGCCAACAATTTCCCCCCCTTCCCTTCTCCCTCTCTTTTCACCCCCCCCCCTCCTTTTTCTTTTTCCCTCTCTCTCTCCCCCTTTCTTTCCCTTTTTTTCCCTCCCTAATATTTCCCCTCCACTCCTCCTCTTCCTTCCTTTCCCATCTTTCATCATGCGGCTTTTCCCTCCCTTCCATTTTATCCTCTCCCCTCCTCCCCCCCACACTCCTTCCTTCCCTCTTACCACCCCACCTTCTTATCCACACCCCCCCCCCTTTCTCACTTTATCCTATCCCTCCCCTTTTTCCTATCCTCTTTCTCCTTTCCCTGCCTCCTTCCCCCTTCCTATCCCCCCCCTTTCCTTTGTTCTTTTCTTCCTTCCCTTCCCTCTTCCCCCATCCCCTTCTTCACCCCCACTCCTCCTTCCTTCCTTTCCCCTTCTTGCCAATTGACATATTGCTTATCCAGGATTTATCGGTCCTTTGGCTATCTTTACACATTAAATTTGCCTATCACATTACCAGTATATACAAAATATACCATTGTTACTATGTTGCATGTGTCCCCATAGTGGACGAATATTTCTTGGGTCCATTCGGACTAGGACTGGCTTACTAGGGTTTCCATCTTTGCCTGTCCAAATTCGCAGTGTTCATTGATTTGTATTGATATGATATTTTTGGTTTATGTTTTGTATTTATGAACTGTTATTCAATGTCTTTTATTATGAATGTTATTCAAGACATTGAACTGTTATTCAATGTCTTTTATTTTAGTTCCATGCTCCTGAAGAAGCGCTAGGCGCGCAACATGTTGAGCTGTAAATGTTAACATCTATCAACGACATAGCTCCTTGTTAAATCTAATACCCCTTGATGAAATGATGTTTGTCTCATCCTTGAATTATCTGTTACTTCATTGAGCTATGTATGGTCTGTATTGTTGTAACCATTTTCATGGACTGAATTGTGTACAGATTTTTGTGATCTGTTTTTCCCTTTTTAACAAAGTTTTCTATATTTCAATAAATTTTAGTTTTTAACTGTACAACATTTGTTATCGTGCCTAAAAAGTCCAAGCCCACACATTTCCTTTCTATTCTATCTAACCATAGGACGTGGCACAGAATACTCCATAAGTATCCGCAGTACCACTCTGCGCTGATACTATATTTCTGTATCTGCAATTATAAAGCATAACATATGGGGGGGCTGTGTAATATGCAGAGGAGACTGGGTGATGTAAAAGGGGTCCAGATTATTATTTTCATTTATTAGCAGGTGAATGTGGCCCTCCATGCATTCACATACATTGAATCTGGACTTTAAGTGGAAAAAGGTTGCTGACCCCTGCCTTACATAAAGACTTAGACCAGGAATCCCTAAAGGTGGCTTAACAGGATGTGCATTTCCTGTTATAAAGATGAGGAGAGTGCTTGGTTTTCTCTGTGGCTTTAGCCTGCTAAAACACAAGCATAGACAAAAAGACATAAGCAGGTGTGTGACAAACGCTCCCTCCGTAAAACAAAAAACACCCTCCAACAGTCCAAGGCACAGAAGAAAGTAGCCCTCCATATCAGGGTAATAACCTTGGGAGTGCAATGCAGGCTCCTAACTCCGACACCCAGGGTAAGAGAAGAGAGAACAAAACAGCTCATGGGTAAAAAAAAACAAAAAAAAACAAAAAAAAAAAACAAACACTACAGGAGCTTCTGCCGCCGGTTCTATAAATCGCAGAGGGGGCGCAGCGAGCCAAATCAGGTGTCCTTTTAAAATTTCCAGGCTTCTCGCTGTTACGAGGCCTGGAAACAATCACCAACTGGGTCCTGCCCTTTCCTCCTGCGTTCCAGCAGCCGGAACCGGAAGCCGCTCACGTCCAGCCCAATCCAGACAAGATGTCACCTGCCACCGGGACCCGGAACAAGCGGTGGTCTAAGGGGGCTGAGACACCTGCCCCAGCCCCCAAACCACCAGGTTTAAGGCAGGAGCTTCACAGCTGGCCATAACCCTTGTCAGGTTGGGAAGAAGGTAGGAGCTCCGGAACACCCCCCTCCTACTCAGGGGGGTGCTGGAATGAACCCACAGAGAAGGAAAGAAAGAAAGAAAAAAGTATGCTAGACAACATTCCTCACCTGGAGAAAGTGTAGCACACCCATGGTCCCTCTCAGTGCTTCCACCATGGCAGAGGAAACACTACAACTGAGGCCATGGTGAAAGTATCCAGTTTTAAAGATCATGACCGCAGTGTTTCCTGGAAAAGTGGGTGGAGCTACACTCTTTCCAGGTGCTCTCCTGAAAGACGATTTGGGAAAACAAATACACACAAGAAACAAAAACATGAAGCAAAATAGTTCTTATGCTAGGTTCACTATTTTGTGGGTACAGGACAGCGTGTAAATCGCAATTCTTAATGTCACCCTCTCACATCAGAAAATGTGGCATGTTTTCAGGTATGTGAAACCAGTTTTAAAAAAGGTCCAAGGACCATTTCCCTGTGGAAAATACTGGCACACCAGCCCATTCCCGTGAAAATGTGACACAGGAAGCGCGAAGATGTGAAATCAAGGCGATTTTTGTACGCTAATCCTATACTGTAAGAAATATATATTTACTTCCAAATACAGTACATCATAGTGATTTTACATTTAGACAGACCTTAGGAGGCCTTGACCTCAAAGTGCAATATCCACTGGAAGTTGTTTCTCCATCACGAGGTACTTCAGAATTAAGCACTCCATAAAAAAGTGCAGTTTGGTTATTCCTCCCAAGTTTCAGGAAAGCCTGGCTTTTCCCACCAATTTCCATGTCAGATGACACTATCCATTTCTGCAGATCTTCAGAGCTTCTAAAATCCCACACTACAGTTGTCTGTTCCACAAGGCTCTCCTTTAGAGGTTTTCCTCCTGGACCTCTAAGATGGTCTTCCATCTCTTTAAACAGAAGATAAAAATGTCTCTTTAGACTTTCAGCTGTATTTTTAAGGTTGAAATCTGTTTTTCTCCAAAAAGGTATACGATCAGGAGAAGTGCCAGGTCTCCTGTAACTTCTAGCATGTGAATTTAGGATAGGATGGTGAAAAGAAGAATACAACAAAGGACAAAATGGCTTCATTTGTTGGTATGCATGAGAAAAGTTGAACCTCTGCATGATTTGTGTGTAAAGGTAATTTTGGCTCCAAGTAAATCCTATAAGAATAAGTAATCACTGAAGGTAAACGTCAACAGTTTAACACCTCCACGGTTGAGAAATCTTTGAAACTTACTCCTATAGAGAAAAAAGGATGAAAAAAAAAAAAAAAAAAAAGGAAGTTTATCAATTAAGGTATACAGTTTACCAAAATATTATTTACAATTGCCTTGAAGCTAAACTAAACTACATGCAAACCGCTAAATACACAGATAAAATACATATATAAGAACCTATTTAATGCAACAAACATTCTGCATTTTTGTTCATCCAGTCCTGAGATTTACACAGTTTTGCCACATGGCACAGATTTAACACAGTCCTGCTACAGCGCGCAGTTCTACCTGTCTGGAAAGGGAACCTGATCTTTAGATGCTACAGTTTCACCTTCACTGACAGGTCTTCTCCCCATCCCCACCCCCACCCTGTGAGTGGACAGTAAAAGTAGAAGCAGCACACTGCTCACCCTTCTATCACCATGCTCCTTTCACTGCAACACACCTGATTGGCTTCTTTTGCCACGTACACACGAGTGGACTTTCCAGCAGACTTGGTCCGGTGGACCAGATTCCGTCGGACAATTCGATCGTGTGTGGGCTCCAGCGGACTTTTTTCTCCCAAGTCAGACGGACCTAGAAATAAAACATGTTTCAAATCTTTCCGATGGACTCGAGTCAAAAAATCTGCTCGTCTGTATGCTAGTCCAACGGACTAAAACCGACGCTAGGGCAGCTATTGGCTACTGGCTATCAACTTCCTTATTTTAGTTCGGTCGTACGTTATTATGTACGAATCTGTTGGACTTTGGTGTGATCGTGTGTAAGCAAGTCCGTTCGTTGGGAAAGTCCATTGGAAGTCCGCCGAAAGTCCGTTGGACCAGTCCAGTCGACAAGTCCGCTTGTGTGTCAGGTTGCTTCTCCCATCCACTTGAAGCCTAATGTTCAGTGACTGCAAGAGGCGGATACCAAGTCAAAATGCAATCACCAATATTGATAATTGCTGTCTTTTATATCTGCTTGGAGTTTGGTTTTAACCCTTTCATTCCCAGGTCCGTACGCCGTACAGACCTAGAGAAGTGCCTGCTGGTGGCTAAGTCCGTACACCGTATGGACCTCATTTCTCCCTCTGTTATAAGCTCACGGTCACTTCAATGACCATAAACTTACAGCAGAATTGTTCAGCAGACTCTGCGAACAAGCAAAATACAACCCGCTGATCAGAGTTATTAACCCCTAATGTGACTGCCACCCCCTCCATGCCACCGCTTCCCTGTCCCTTGCCTCTCCACTAACTTCCATCTAAAACTGCTCTCCTTTCAGATCCCCTTCACCCACCTTCTTCCCCCCAGCACTGATTACCTCCCCCACACCCGATGTGACCCCCACAGCAAACCCCATCCCCTGCATCTACCATCATTATCTGGCATCCCTCCTCTTCCATTCCCGCCAGCTTCATGTGCTGCATAGGGCTTGGGGGGGGATCTAGATGTGTCCCCCCCATGACCCCCCATACTACCTCCGCAGCCCCGAACCATGGTCGCTCCGAGCGGCACTCCTCCTTCCCCTCCCGCCGCCTGCAGCTTCTCCCTGCATTGATGACCGTGATCTGTCAGGCTGGGGAGTGAGGCGGGGGGGGTGGTGGGGGTGAAGTTTGGGCTTGGTAAACATGTGCTGTAGTAGAGAGGGCGCAGGTTGGTAAACGTGCTGTAGTAGAGAGGGCGCAGGCAGCGATCGCTACAGATCGCTCCTAGACCCCCCACTGACACTGACAGCTGATATATAGTAACTGTGATTGTTACTATGTATCAGACTGTCGTTTTATGAATGAATGAGGAATCCCTATACAGATTCCTTATTCATTCAAGTAAAGTGCTGCAGAGACTTTCTCTGTCTCAAAAAAAGAGATATGGGGGTCTAGTTAGACCTCTGATATCTCACCAGTATACACTGCTCCTAAAGCACCCTTGCCCACTGAAATCAATGGGCAGCGTCGCCGAACCGCCTGCAAAGCGTCACAGCAGCCGAAGCCCCTGCAAAGTGCAGCGGCGCTTTGAACCCTTTATTCGGCCACTAACGGGGGTTAGAAGTGCCCCGCTAGCGGCCGAGAAGTGCCTCTAAAATGACGGTAAGGTGCCGCTAAAACTAGCACGCTTTACCGCCCCCGCACCTCAGTGTGAAAGTGCCTTTAGTAGCAATTTAGGAGGAGTTTTGTAAGTTATGTTGTGTTTATGTGCACTATTTTAGTATAATTTTAGCGAAAATATTGTTTTTATAAACATTTGCGCAAATATTGTGCTGCCTTAAAAATCAGTAGCACCTTCTTTATATTCTACGGGCCATGTGCTTTCAGAAAATGTATGGTTTGGGGGGTCTTTTACAAATTCTGAAAGTTGGAAGTGAAAAATGAAAACCTCCAGATTTTCCTAGAACCTCAGATTTTCACTATTTCTCAAAAAGACGCAATTTAAAATTTACAAATATTTGTTATTTATTAACTCAATACAGGTTAAGCTTTTATATTTAGTAGTAACTTAGCAGGAATTTTGTAAAATGTACTGTGTTTGTATCTAATAATGATTTTAGTGCATTTTTTGAGAAAATATTGCTTTGGTAAACATTTGCGCAAATATCGTGGAGCCTTAACCACTTGCCGACCAGCCTCCGCAGTTTTACTGTGGCAGAATGGCACGGCTGGGCGAAACGACGTTATGTAGCGTCGCTTCGCCCTGTGGCCACTAGGGACGCCCGCTATTCGCCCCCGGAGCCTTCCGAGATCGCTCGTGACACACCAAGAACCGGGATCTGTGTGTGTAAACACACAGATCCCGGTTCTCTGAGGGGAGAAGAGACTGATAGTCTGTTCATACAAAGTATGTACAGAGTGTGTCTGCAGGAAACTCACCTGCAGGCTGTTTCTGTATCTATGAAAATATACAAAAACACTGCGCTCACTAAAATAACAAAACAAAAAAGCGGCTACATACGTTGTGACAAAAAACAATAAAAGGAAAGTAAGAAAATGCAGTGCTAAGTAAATATTTGGCAAAGTAAAATCAAGTCCACAAATCTTTAAACTTGATGGTGCAGCTTGTGAAAAGTGAATCATAAAGTCTCAAAATGAGAAACTGTGAAGTAATGAAGTGTCCAATTGTGTCAGAACACGGAAGGGGCTATTCCTGGATGGTGGATACCAAACATGGGCTGGCAGAGGTGGTAAAGATCCGTGGATGAAACCAACATCAATAATGCTCAACAACGGTGGATAAGAAAAGATGGGTAATCTTACCAGATCTGGTGGACTCCCCTGTCAGTGATATGGAGTCAATCAAGCAGTGAGCCCAGCCGGGCAGATGGAAGGGTTTCAGGATGGTAGAGCTGGCTAGGTGGACTTCAACCGAACCTCAGGGGGTCATCAACCGAACTTCCAAGGATCATCAAGGCAGGTCATCGAGGTAAGGATTCCAAACTCAAGGCTCTGGAGGCAGAATATGTCACAAGTGGCCCAATATGGGCAATCGCTCTCATCCAGATAATATGTAAAGAAAAATTTAAACTTCGGCATAGTGCAGGTAAAAAGGGGGAGGTTTTTACTTCTAAAAAACTGAACAAACAAAATAGTGATCACATAAATGGCAAAGGCAGCATGGAGAGGGGGCAACCTCCCGACGCGTTTCGACCTAATGGTCTTCTACTGGGGCATGGACTACCCACTCCATACTGCTAATATTTATAAATAATCATAAAACACATAACCAATGTGTTTGACACGCGGGTGGATCTTCCTACGGACTGGTGATTTCCGGTCTGTTGATTCATCGGAGGACACACCCGCCTGCCTTTCTTAGTCCTTTGTTCATTGGCTCACCGGAACATGTGACAAGCCTCCTGACCTGGTGGATGTCTCTGGTCCAATTAAATCAATTTGAGTCTCTCTTCCTCATTGGTTATGTGTTTTATGATTATTTATAAATATCAGCAGTATGGAGTGGGTAGTTCATGCCCCAGTAGAAGACCATTAGGTCAAAATGCGTCGGGCGGTTGCCCCCTCTCCATGCTGCCTTTGCCATTTATGTGATCACTATTTTATTTGTTCAGTTTTTTAGAAATAAAAACCTCCCCCTTTTTACCTGCACTATGCGGAAGTTTTATTTTTTCTTTACATATTATCTGAATGAGAGCGATTGCCCATATTGGGCCACTTGTGACACATTCTGCCTCCAGAGCCTTGAGTTTGGAATCCTTACCTTGATGATCCTTGGAAGTTCAGTTAATGACCCCCTGAGGTTCGGTTGAAGTCCACCTAGCCAGCTATACCATCCTGAAACCCTTCCATCTGCCCGGCTGGGCTCACTGCTTGATTGACTCCATGTCGCTGACAGGGGAGTCCACCAGATCTGGTAAGAGTACCCATCTTTTCTTATCCACCGATGTTGAGCATTATTGATGTTGGTTCCATCCATGGATCTTTACCACCTCTGCCAGCCCATGTTTGTTATCCACCATCCAGGAATAGCCCCTTCTGTGTTCTGACACAATTGGACATTTCATTACTTCACAGTTTCTCATTTTTTTTTTTTATCAAAAGTTTTTATTGCGCACAGAGTCAAAATTTATACATTACATCTGATAATGACGTGACATACAAATCATAATAGAGGCGTACATTGAACAAATTTAACCTTCATTAGTAAAAAATATATTTCCGTGTTCATACATGTAGATTCCTGAGTTCGCCGTCCTTATCACTCAATCAGTATATGTGCATTTTTTAAACCAGAACAAAAAAATAAAAACAACCAGCATATTACAACCAGCAACTTCTCCCCTCCCTCCCTCACCCACCCATAAGTCTGTCTTTGGTAGAATGGCCCACAAAGTAAAGCGAACCAGAAAAAAAGGAACAACCACCCTCTCATCAGCCCAAACAGAAAAATTGAGCTCACTATCATCCGTCCTTTGCCTATTCACTTTCCTGAAATAGGTAAAAAAAATCCAAAAAAACATCCTCCCCGCAAAATATTTATCCCTCGCCTTCCAGGGTATCAGCAGAGTCAACCCATCTAAACCATACTTTTTGAAATTTTTTTGAGGCCCCCCTAGCTTCATAAGTCATTTTATACATCAAGACATCAGAGTTAATTACTTTTTTCCACATCCCCAGTGTCAGCGGTTCATCATGTATCCATCTTCTGGCAATAAGCTTTCGTACTCCAAAAAATAAAATTCTCAGAAATAATTTTGTGTGTGTACTCATTTGTTCTTGTCCAAACACCCCTAGGAGACACCTTAAGGGAGAGCAAATATTTGGCAAATCAAACTGTTCCGAAATGAATTCTGTCACCTGCGACCATAATGGTCTTACCTTTACACATTCCCAAGTCATGTGTAAGAAAGTACCCTCCGCCCTCCCACACTTATGACAAATAGCCGATTCCCGTCTATGCATTCGATACAATCTAGTAGGTGTATAGTACTGTTGATGTAGGTACCGGAATTGAATCATTTTATCCGTGGAAGAGACTACTGATATTAGATATGTATCCAACACCTCCTGCCACATTTCTTCCGACAGCTCAGGGACAATCGTGACCCAACGTTCCATAGATCTAGAGGTTGTAGTCCCCACCCCTGGGCCCACCGCCCCATAATATCTAGAAATTCTTTTTTTCGGGTCCGGATCCATCAGAATCCTCTCTAAGTCAGTATTCTGAACTATAATTTCATCAGCGCCAAACTGCGCAAGCGCATCATGGTGTAGTTGGACATACCGAAAGTACCAGTTCCTCGGTATTTCAAAATTCTCTCTCAGCTGTGCAAATGTACAGAAGCGATTGTCCTGATATATATGATGTAAGTATTTTATGCCATGTCTAGCCCAAGAGTTATGTCCGTCAGTTAATTTCAAAAACTCTGCAAGTGTCTTATTATACCATAGGGGATTGTTCGGTGACAACCACAATGGATCATCCTTCCTACGTCTGGAGCATATATAGAACACTTTCCCCGGTAGTGTCATTACGGATCCCACCTCTCTCCCTGGTATCCCCTTCCTATACAGCATATTTTGAAGTGTTTCCTGCGAGGAGGCAACAGCAGCCTCCAACAGGGCAGTAGCATTGGGTGTTAAAGGGAAAAATCGCCAGTGCAGAAAGGATAATTGCGACGCCAGAAAGTAAGACCTCAAATCTGGTAACGCCATTCCACCCATTGTAACTGGCAGTTTTAAAATCGCCAAGGAGACTCTGGGTGCTTTAGAGCCCCAAAGAAAACCCACAATAATGGAATCTATATTTTTAAAAACCTTCAGAGTCACAAAAACCGGAGAGTTCGAGAGAATGTAAAGAAATTTCGGCAAGAAGATCATTTTAAATAAATTTATCCGTCCCAATAGGGTAATCGGTAAATTCTGTCATTTCCGCACCTTCTCCCGAAAATTTTGTATGACCGGCGTCAAGTTTTTGTCCAAGAACGTAGAGATAGGAAGCTGGATCTCGACCCCTAAATACTTAAAAGATGTGGAGAGTGGAATGGGACATTCCCTCGGGATCACCACCCCCTCATCAATAGGGAAAATGGAAGATTTTTTCCAATTAATCCGGAATCCAGAATAATCTCCAAATTCCTGAATCAATCGGAAAGCCTCTAATAATGAGGGCCCTGGATCCTGCAAGTATAACAACATGTCGTCGGCATAAAGCGAAACTCGCTCCTCAAAATTGCCCAGTTTCAGTCCCACCAATTGCGATGTGGTTCTTAGTTTGACCGCTAAAGGCTCAATTGCCAAGGCAAACAGGAGGGGCGAAAGCGGACACCCCTGCCTGGTGCCTCTAAAAATAGGGAAGGAATCCGAAACTATACCATTTACCCTTAATCTTACCAGCGGGTCCGTATAGAGTAACCTCACCCAAGCAATAAAACAAGGGCCAAAACCATATGACTCAAGGAGGTGGAACAGATATGTCCACTCTACGGAGTCAAAGGCTTTTTTTGTATCCAAAGAAGCCACTACTCTAGTCCCCAAATTGTCATGGGCTATCTGAAGGTTTATAAATAGTCTCCTAATATTCATCTGTGCACAACGACCACAGTTTCTCATTTTGAGACTATGATTCACTTTTCACAAGATGCACTATCAAGTTTAAAGATTTGTGGACTTGATTTTACTTTGCCAAATATTTACTTAGCGCTGCATATTCTTACTTTCCTGTTTCTGTATCTACACTTAAGAGCCGTGGTTATCCCATTCAGTTTCACTCCACCCATACAGTCTATTCCAGGGGAGTTAGCACACTTATCTCACGTCATGTCTCCTTTCAACTTCTGCAATCCCTAATTGATGACCAGGGAAGGTTCATTTTTTTACTGTGCAGGCTGGCAGGTTTGACGTGTATTATTGCCAACATATATGTCCCTCCACCCTTCTCCTTTGATGGCCTGAAATGTTTAGTACAATTTATGGCTCCTCACCCCTACACCCCGGTTTGGGTGCTGGGGGACTATAATAATGTAATGGATAAAAACATGGATAAATTTAAATCTGGAACCCGTGGTGGTGTCACACCAGGGGTCCTACCCCCTTTGCTAGATTCCTTGTAGAGATTGGCCTACGTGATGTGTGGAGGGACTTAAATCCCACGGCTCAATGCTATTCCTGCTACTCAGCATCATATACATTTTTATCGCGAATTGATCTCTGTCTGGGTAACGACCTGGCGCATTCACCCACTGTCTCGGTGAGGTATGTGCCACATAACATCTCGGACCATTCTCTCTTATGTACTAGGGTCACCACTGTCCCCAGTCCCAGGTGCAGATTATGGAAGGTTAACCCCGTTTGGTTCACAATTTTTCCAGAAGCTGACCCATCCCCCAAAGCTCTGGAGGAGTTCTTAGACTTTAACAGAGGTTCGGCAGGATCTGCAGTGATATGGGACGCTTTAAAGGCCCACCTACGTGGGTTGATTATCACACAGATCACCTCTATTAAAACTAACACTAAAGCATGGGAGAACTTAGTGATGAATGAGGCTGCCAAGGCGGAGGAAATGTATATCTCTGACCCTAGTCCTTATTCGGAAAGTAAATGGCAGGAGGCACACGTCCTGTATCAACAGGTTTCCATCTTGGCTGCAGAGAATAAACGTTTTATTTCTACAGCAAAAATACTTTAACGAAGGGGAAAACACAGGTCACTTACTTGCTGTAATAGCTAAGGCCCAACAAGACACTACACACATTGATTCTATCCAGAACGCGGCAGGAGATACGATTACTGATCAGAATCGTGTCCCTATTGTATTTTTTGAAAAAAAATCAGAGATCTATACACATCTAAGGTACACCCCATGAAGGAGGAGCTGGACCAATTTTTGGACCAGTGTTCTCTTCCGTTGCTGTCACAACAGGGCCTGGTTGCCCTTAATAAACCAATAACTCTGGAGGAACTTACTTTGGCGGTAGCACAAATGGCAAATAACAAGTCACCGGGAGCCGACGGTCTGCACACAGAAACGTACGTGAAATATGGTGACATCCTTTTACCTACCCTACTGACAACACTGAATGGTGCCCTTTAGGCAGGCAGTCTACCCGCCTCCATGAATGAGGCTATTATAGTAGTCATTCCGAAGCCCGGTAAAGATTTGTTACAACCCGACTGCTACAGGCCTATCTCACTTCTGAATGCAGATGTGAAGTTGCTGGTCAGGGTATTAGCCACCAGACTGTCAGCAGTAGTGGTGGACTTAGTCCATGTTGACCAGTCTGGCTTCATCCCTACCCGCTCTACAGCACTAAATATCTGTAGACTATTCCTTAACATTCAAATTCCAGTCGACAATTCCAATAATAGAGCTGTCTTTTCCCTCGACGCTGCCAAAGCTTTTGACAGCGTGGAGTGGAACTACCTGTGGGAGGTGTTGCGTCGTTTTGGATTGGGAGACAAATTTATTTCCTGGGTGCAGTTGTTGTAGCGAAAAGTAAGAATTAACGATACCCTCTCTGAGGCATTCCCTCTGTTTCGTGGCACGCGGCAGGGGTGTCCGTTGTCGCCCCTGCTGTTTGCCCTTGCATTGGAGCCTCTTGCGGCTCTGGTGAGGGCCTCTCCTAACATCGTAGGTTTCTGGCGCGGGCAGTTTGAAGAAAAAAATCTCATTGTAAGCAGATGATACGCTGTTGTACTTGGGAGACACTGGGGACTCACTAAGGGCAGTAATGGCACTGACTGATCATTTTGGGCAATTGTCTGGTTTTGCTATTAACTGGCATAAATCGGCTCTTCTACCATTGGACCCTTTACTGACCCCTTTACCAGAAGATCTCTCACATATACAGGTGGTTACCTCCTTCAAAAATCTGGAGGTGGTGGTGACTATGGACCCGGGAGATTATATTAAACTGAACTTAAAACCGATTTTGAAAAAAATTCAACAAAAACAAGCTAGTTGGGGTAAGCTACCGTTATCAGTAATAGGCCGCATAAATCTTATTAAGATGATATGGGCACCACAACTTTTATACATTCTACATAATGCACCAGTCTGGATACCACAATGCTGGTTCCAACGGATTGATTCACAATTCAGGGCCCTTATATGGAGAGGTGGAGTGGCACATATTAAGCTGGCCACGCTACAGCTGTCGAAGGAGCAGGGTGGAATGGCTGTTCCGTATCCACAAATTTACTATTTTAAGGGGGGGGGGGGAATTAGATTCATATCTCAGATTGTAGCCGACTCTAGATTGAAGCCATACTCTCAACTAGTAGTAGAATTCCCTGAGCTTAAGGGTCATCAGTTTCAATATATTTAACTACAGCATGCTATAAGATCCCAGAATAAACACTCTAATTTGCACCTGGATGATTCCGAGTTTTTGAATTCTATATTCATTGAACCCAAGAAGAAAGGGGCTATCTCAAGAATATATATCCATCTACTATCATATATACAGGCCCCTGACCTTTTACCATGCAGGGAAAAATGGGAAAGAGATATTGGCCCTATAGATGGAGAGCAATGGACACAGATTTTGGAGGTGTGTCCACTGGTGTCAGTATCTGCAGCACAGAGGCTATCCCATCTGTTCATATTGCATCGTGTATATCGCACGCCAGTGCAGTTGCACAAATGGGGTAGAAGGGACACCCCTATATGTCCGAAGTGTCAGGCCCAACCTGGTGACCTTATTCATATGCTCTGGAGATGTCCTAAATTGGTGAGATACTGGAGTTCCATTGTAACCAAAATAAATAGTATTTTTCAGGTGCAGTTGGATGCGGACCCGCTGACGGGCCTATTGGGGAGTCTAAATGAGGCCCTGTACACTCCATTGGTGTGCATCGCACTCACAAGGCTCCTATACATAGCTAGAAAATTGATTGGCCATATGTGGCTCTCGGCCAATGCACCTACAATGAAACAATGGATTCAACAGGTTAATACCACCCTTATTAGGGAAAAAAAATACATACCAACATAGGAAATCACCAACTAAATTCTATGATATATGGCAATGCTGGCTGGCCTCACCAGACGTGGCACCGCCACAACTGGTACTAGATAGATTGCTGTTAGGACAGCAACTTTAGTGTGCGAACTCCTGGGAAATAAAAAGGCAGAGAAGAAGACTTGGTGGAGGGTGCTTACCGGAAATTGTATACTCCTAATAATTTTGGTACCAACAGTGAGACTAAAGAGAGTTACTTGCTTGTGTTTTATGTTAGGTTTTTAATTTTTCCCTTTTCCTGCTTTCTTTTTGTGGTGCCCCCATCGGCTGGGGATGCACAGAAGGCACTGGGTATTATACAAGGGTCTATATGATATGGCATTGACAGAATGGGTATGCACTTTCATATATTTATAGATTGATTGAATTACATAATCTGTTTGTTTGGATTGTAACAAACATTGATGTACATTGCGTGTATACTCGTGATAATATAATGTGTAGTGCCTTTTCATTAATAAAAACCTTTTTTGTTCATTAAAAAAAAAAAACAAAGTATGAACAGCGATCTGTCATCCCCCATATCCAGTCCCATCCCCCCTATCAGTTAGAACACAGAGAGGGAACACAGTTAACCCCTAGATCGCCCCCTAGTGTTAACCCCTTCCCTACCAGTGACATTTTTACAGTAATCAGTGCATTTTTATAGCACTGATCGCTGTATAAATGCCAATGGTCCCAAAAATGTGTCAAAAGTGCCTGCCATAATGTCGCAGTCACGATAGAAAAGCGCAGATCACCGCCGTTACTAGTAAAAAAAATAATAAAAATGCTATAAATTATCCCCTATTTTGTAGACGCTATAACTTTTGCACAAACCAATCAATATACGCTTATTGCAATATTTATTACCAAAAATATGTAGAAGAATACATATTGCCCTAAACTGACAAAAAAAATAGCTTTTAAAAAAAAAAAAAATGGGGATATTATAGCAAAAAGTACAAAATATTGTGCTTTTTTCAAAATTGTCGCTTTTGTTTGTTTATAGCGCAAAACAAACAAAAAAAAAAACGCAAAGATGATCAAATACCACCAAACAAAAGCTCTATGTGTGTGTGTGTGGGGGGGGCATCAATTTTGTTTGGGTGCAGCGCTGCATGACTGCGCACTTGTCAGTTAAAGTGACGCAGTGCCAAATCGTAAAAAAATGGCCTTGTCATTCAGCAGCCAAATCTTCCGGGGGTTGAAGCGGTTAAAAATTAGAGGTCGACCAATAGAAGTCAATACAAGTTGCCTGAAATCTTCTGTGGGGAGACTTCTCTCCCCCTCTGGGCAGCCTGCCAAATCTGATAAAAAGAACCTGAAGAGATACAATGTTTACACTTATGAATGGACTGAATTCTGTGTGTAGAAGCTCTCAGTTTAACCATTTAAAAACTAAATCTTTTCTGACATTTGTTGCTTACAAGTAAAAATCCTGTATTTTCTGCTAGAAAATCACTTAGAACCCCCAAACATTATATATATATATATATTTTTTTAGCAGAGACTCTAGGGAATAAAATAGCGGTTGTTGCAATATTTTATGTCACACAGTATTTGCGCAGCGGTCTTTCAAACACAATATTTTTTGAAAAAAATACACTAATAAATTTAAAAAAACAAAAACTAAGCAGTAAAGTTAGCCCATTTTTTTCATCCAAAAGTTATGATTACCTGTTTTTGTGTATTTAATATTTAAGATATAGTTTTTTTTATTTTATCTAAATTCTACATACAAGTGAACTGATTGGAGGTTTGTTTTGTTTAATAAATGTTTAAATGTAAAACATTTTCTGTATCACTTAAGGTTGCTCTCACACTGGAGTGGGCATGCGTTCACGGTAAAACGCTGCTAGTTTTAGCGGCGCTATTCGGCTGCTAGCGGGGCGCTTATAACCCAGCTAGCAGCCGAGGAAGGGGTTAAATGCGCTCCTGAAGCACCGCTGCCGAAACGCTTTGCTGGCGCTTCGGCAGCGGTGCGCATTCATTTCAGTGGGCAAGAGTGGTGGTATACACCGCTCCAAAGATACTGCTTGCAGGACTTTTTTTAACATCCTGCCAGCGCATCGCCTCAGTGTGAAAGCACTCGGGATATCACACAGACTGCAGGGGAACCGTTTTGCAGGCACTTTACAGGTGCTATTTTTAGCCCAAAAGTGCCTGAAAAACGCCCCAGTGTGAAAGGGGTCTAACTGTTAGATTTTATGAGATGAAGGGAAAAAAAAAAAAAGAAAAACAAAAATCAGCCTAATATATCGGCCCAAAAAAATCGGCATCACATATCGGCCACCGCGATTTCTAAATATCGGCATCGGCCAGAGAAAAACCCATGTCGGTCGACCTCTATTAAAAATCAATACTACCTTCTTTTTATTCTACTGGTCCTATGCTTTCAGAAAATATATGGTTTGGGGGGTCTTTCACAAATACTGTATACTAAATTCTGAATACTGTAAGAGAAAAAGGAAAACTTTGTATATTTACATTTTTGCGTACGTTCGGTTTTAACCATTTTGCAAAAAGGCACAATGTAAAAATTACAAATATCTGTTATGTATTAACTCCATACCAGTAAAGCTTTTATATTTAGTTGGAATTTAGTAGGAATTTTGTAAAATTATATAAAAACTGAATCCACCCTTCAATGGTATAGGCGGATAGTGGCGCTAACCTTAATAGTGGTAAGACAGGGTCGGATCTCACCGTTCCTGTCACTATAGAGTGAATTGGAAGTGTGCTGACTCTCCAAAATAATAGAAGATGCAATAAAAATCACTCTTAAAAAACGTAAACAGAAAATGTGACACTCTAGTGTGAACTAATAGTATCCCCAATAAAAGGCTATAGTGTGATGACCATATGCTGAAATTCACCACGTGACAGTACAGAATAAATAATAACTACAATATATATATTCCTTAGCAGAAGTGAAATCCAAACGTGAAGTGTAAAATAAAACAGATCAAAAATAATAAAAATATAAAAAATATATAAAACAGTCCACTGAAATTGTGATCATGAATGAGTGATAAAATGCAAAAAAATCCAAGAAAAGGTGCAGGTGTCCACAAAGTCTTTCAACCGTGATCCGCAAATGTCACCACACCTCAGTGACGTGATTCCACTCCCTTCTGAAGTTCAAACTCACCAGCTATTAAGTCCTCCCACTCTCGTGTTTGGCCAGACACAGAGCCTCCAACCCACTCTCATGGGGGTTAACATGCGACCCAGGTCTCCTCTGCTATACACTGGTTAATCTCCTCACAACCAAGAATTCATATATGGAATGAAAGAAATGCTCCAATAGTGTAATAACGTTAAAACACATCAATTTATTCACACTAAAACAGCGCCAGTGAACTCACATGTCAATAAAAGCAAATAGGCAAAATCACTTCACAGCAGTTGGAACATCACACGGCAAACTGGATGGTGATAACAAAGCGAAACCACAACACATGGCCACGGCGGACCCAGGGAGTAAAAGCAGCTGGAGAGCGTCTCACCCGCCTGCAACAGCCCGTCCCTCGGCCGATCCCCGCTCCGTCACCCGTTCCTCCTTCCTAAACTCCTTGTGTCAGATTGCCAGATAGCCACGCCCCGACATGTTTCATCACCTGGACTTATTCATGGGGTTGGCTATCTGGCAAGGCAATCACCAATTTATGCAGATCGACTGGGCGGGCGCAGATCACTCTGCGCTAAACACTTCCTGTGTCCCCGTGACCGCGATACACACAATCTCTCCTCCTAGAAAGCAGCTGCAACAGGATGTAGTGCTTTTTGAACGCTACTAACAAGGCATCTAAGGAAGCATTCTCAATGTTCCCCTTCTATAAAATGAATTACAATAACTTTTTAAAGTGCTTTGTGGCTAAAAAATTACTACCCTGTGGCAAAATGAATAGTGTACATATACCTTCATAATTGTACTCAAACTAAATACAAAAATAAGTGCTAGAAATAAATAAAGTGTGACATTACATCATTGTGCGCATCCAAACAAATAAGATAAATACATAAATAAATTTGATAGTGTCAAAAAAAGTAATAAAATTAAAAAAAAAAAAAAAAAAAATTAAATTATTATTTTCAAGAGAGATTTTTGCAAAAACAACTCTTCTTGTGTGTATGTATGAAACCTCAGTAATATTAGCAATTCATTGTGAAACATAACAATATTCAAACATATCCCAGTATATTAATAACTGCTAAGTGTAAATGAATGTATCCCAATGTTTTAGTGTTTCGGGTTATGACGTACTCCGTGCTACAGAACTTTTATATATTCAAACTCCAATAGTCATATTCATGTGACTTTAGATCTTTGAGAAACACAATTGCCAAACATATAAAAAAAACATATATATATAATTTTTTTTTTTTTTTTTATAATTTTTCATATATCCTTTATATATATTGTGCACCCACATATCTCATATTTATCTTCAATTTCTTTACACCATATATGCATATATGTATTCCCCATCCATTCAGGAAATACACTGGTTATCTAGATGCATGAACTTGAAACTACATGTATCTATCCCAAAAGTTAATGTCCAACTGTAATGCTGGTGGTATATATTCTCTAAGAGTTATTAATGAAACAGTTTAGATCAAGTTCAATGTTCATTCCTCCAGGGCACAGACATTTGAGCAAAGATCCAACGGGTTTCCCTCTGAGAGAGATCCCTGACCCGGTAGGACCCTCTCCAGGGCTTGTGTACCACATCCAAGCCACAGAACTGCAAAAGACTTGGGTCCTGGTTGTGTTTCTCCTTGAAATGGAGAGAAACACTGTGGTATTGGAAACTTTTCTTAATGTTAGCTAGATGTTCAACAATCCGCACTTTTAATAGCCTCTTTGTCAGAGAGTTCCCCTGGGCAGACGCGCTGCTGGTGTGCATCGCAGTGCATTGGGGCGAGTCGGCGCGCGCGCGTTCCCGTGCGCGCCGCTGCGCGTGTCGGCGTGCGGGTGTGCGTGCCGGCATTTGGCGCCAATCTGCCTATTTAGGCTGTCTGCACAGGGGGCTCGGTGCTGTCCGATCTTCAGCTCCCTGTATCCCTGCACCTGCTTCCTGTTTTGAACCTGATCTCCTGACCACCGGCCTGTCTTTGATTCTCCTTGCTTGCTGCCTGCCACTTTACCGGACTGTCCTGACTACAAATCTGCCTGCTCCTCTGTACCACGTTTCCCGCCTGTTGCCGACCTCTGCCTGTGACCCGACCTGCTTGCTCCACTCCTGCTCTGCACCTGCTGCCTGTGCTTCAGTTGACTGGTGATCTCAATAACCACCTTTACCGGGATCCTCCTGCAGCTAACCCGCCAGGCTCTCATACCATTCTGTGCTCCCGTGCCTCCTGTCCATACTACCAGGGGCCAGGAACCAGATACGTAAGGGAGGCCTCCCCCTGCTACATCGGGCTCACCTGTCTGTTACGTGGAAGTCTGACAGTATCGGGCAGCCATGTCCGAGCCCGAGCAGGGAAGCTCCCCCATGCAGGAACTGTGTAGACACCTGGCGGGTCTCACACAAGCCGTGAAGAGCCTCCAGGAAGGCTATACAAGGTTGGAAGAACAAGTCCAAGTCCTGTCTGCTCCTACCCATCCGCAAGCCGCTTCATCTGCCGGAGCGCCATCTGCACCCTCAGTAGTAATGCTACCTCCGGAGCCTAGGGTACCCATACCCGAAAGATTTACTGGGGACTGTAGTAAATTCCGGGCCTTTCGCAATGCCTGCGAACTATACTTCGCTCTGCAACCTCGCACTTTTTCCTTGAAGTCAACTAAGGTAGGCTTCGTAATTTCCCTCTTATCTGGTGAACCACAGACCTGGGCTAACCGCCTTCTGGAGCAGAAATCTGGAGCACTGGATAACCTTGATGCTTTCTTTACCATCATGTCTCAGTTGTATGAGGATCCCCAAGTGACAGCGACTGCCAAAGCCGCCTTGCACGCCCTTCAACAGGGGCGTAGAGCCGCAGAGGACTATGTGGTGGAATTTAGGCGGTGGAGCTCCGACACTGGTTGGAATGATGTGGCCTTGCGTTATCAATTTCGCATGGGATTGTCTGATCCTTTGAAGGATGAGTTAGCACGGGTCGGTATACCCCAAACCCTGGATGAGCTCACCAATCTGTCTATCCAGATCGACCGACGCCTCAGAGAGCGTCGCTCTGAGAGATCTACCAGCCAATTTCGCCCTACCTGGATGCTTCCCAAGGTTCCGAGCTCTCCCAGCCAGTCTTTTCCAGCAACGGCCACACCGGTTCTGGATTCCTCCGAACCAATGCAACTCGGCCTGCTCCGTCCCTCTCTCAATCCAGAAGAGCGCCAGCGCCGAAGAGCTAACAACCTCTGCATGTACTGCGGGGAGCCTGGACACTACGTGAGGTCTTGCCCAAACAAGACACGTAAGTCTCTGCCAATCTCTTCAATTTGTGCATCTGCTCTCTCTAAACCTGCTAATCACCTTGCTCTCTCTATCACCTTACAGCTTCCAGGAAGGATTATTCCAGCTACAGTCATAATTGACTCAGGAGCCTGCAGCTGTTTCATTGACCTAACCTTCGCTGCCAACCATTACATCCCTCTCCAGTCTAAAGTTTGGGGACTTGCTGTACATCTCGCTGATGGCTCCTCTCTTCGTTCCGGTCCCGTCACGCAGGAAACCATTCCTTTGTTAGCCACCATGGGCTCTAACCATCAAGAACTCCTGTGCTTGGATGCCATCTCCTCTCCTCTTTTTCCCATCATACTGGGGATGCCATGGTTGCAGGCCCATAACCCCAGCATTGACTGGTCTAGCGGGGAAGTCAAGTTCCTTTCTGAATATTGCCGGCAACACTGCCTACATACGAAGCCTGCTGAATCTACCCAATTACTCTGTTTAGATACCGAATCCGAGTTACAACAGGTGATCCCTGCACCCTATTGGGACTTTCTGGATGTTTTTAGTAAAAAAGGAGCAGAGACTCTACCTCCACACAGGCCTTACGATTGCCCAATCGAGCTATTACCTGGAGCAGAAGTTCCCTTTGGGAGGATTTTCCCATTAACAGAGCAGGAGTTGGACACTCTAAAAATATACATTGATGAGAACCCGAAGAAAGGGTTTATCCGCCCATCTACCTCTCCGGTTGGGGCTGGTATATTCTTCGTGGAGAAAAAGGACCATTCCTTACGTCCTTGTATCGATTATCGGGAACTGAACAAAATAACAATCAAAAAACGTTACCCTCTACCTTTAGTGCCTGAACTCTTCCAGAGATTGGGATCTGCAGTAATCTTTACCAAATTAGATCTCCGTGGTGCCTACAACTTGATTCGTATTTGGGAAGGAGATGAGTGGAAAACAGCTTTTCGCACCAGATTCGGGCATTTTGAATATCTTGTTATGCCCTTCGGCCTGTGCAACGCACCCGCAACGTTTCAACATTTTGTCAATGACATTTTCCGTGACTTCCTGGACCTATATGTTATTGTTTATCTAGACGATATTCTGATCTTCTCCTCCTCAGTCTCCGATCATCGCAGGCACGTCAGAAATGTGTTAGCTCGCCTTAGGCAGCATGGACTTTACGCTAAACCGGAAAAATGCCAATTCGAACTTTAAAGTATCCAGTTTCTAGGCCTAATCATCTCTGTTGAAGGTATTAAAATGGACCCTCAAAAGGTATCAGCCATTCTGGAATGGCCCGCTCCCTCCGATAAGAAAGGGGTTCAAAGGTTCATTGGCTTCTCTAACTTTTACAGGAAGTTCATTAGGGGCTTCTCTGCAATAATTGCCCCCATCACCGAAGTAACCAAACAAGGGAATCGGCTCCAGTGGTCTTCTAAAGCACAATCCGCCTTCGAAAAACTCAAGGAGCTGTTCACCTCTGCTTCTATCTTAAAACACCCGGACCCTGCTCTACCATTCGTCCTCGAAGTGGACGCTTCAGAGGTTGCAGTCGGAGCTGTTCTGTCCCAACGGCAAGGTCCAAAGGCCCTTCTCTACCCAGTGGCCTTTTTCTCCCGCAAACTCTCTTCAGCGGAGAGAAATTATGATGTTGGTGATCGGGAGCTTCTGGCCATCAAGTCCGCTTTGGAGGGGTGGCGTTATTTACTGGAGGGTGCAGCACATCCCATCCTGGTCTATACGGATCATAAGAATCTGGAGTACCTCCGAACAGCCAAGAGACTGAAACCACGGCAAGCAAGGTGGGCCCTATTTTTCTCCAGATTTCAGTTCCATATAACATACAGACCTGGTTCCAAAAATATCAAGCCGGACGCTCTCTCCCGTATGTTCCCTGATTCCGGCAAACCTGTGCATCCGGACACTATTCTTCCATCCGGAAATTTTCTTTTACTCCAAGGGGATCTGCTATCCCACATAAAACAAGCCTCCTCAAATTGGATCCCGACTTCCGGAGATGAGGTGAGGGCCCAGGATGGCCTCTTTTGGCACAAGGGTAAAATTGTGGTCCCTGAAGATTTGAGGGTGGCAGTGCTAGAGCTCTGCCATGATCACAAGATGGCTGGACACTTCGGTGTGCTAAAGACGACTGAATTAGTTCAGCGCACATTTTGGTGGCCTCTGTTGGCGAACGACTGCAAGAACTATGTCGAATCTTGTACTATCTGTGCTCGGAGCAAAAATAGCCGGACAAGAGCCTGGGGTCTGCTAAAACCATTACCCGTCCTGGAAAGACCGTGGAAGATGATATCAATGGATTTTATCGTAGAGCTTCCCCAGGCAGAAGGCTTCTCTACCATCTTCGTCGTCGTAGACAGGTTAACCAAGATGGCTCACTTTCTGCCTATAAAGGGCACGCCTTCGGCTATGGAGACAGCAAGGGTCTTCATCAAGGAAATTGTTAGGCTGCACGGAGTCCCATCAAATATCATATCTGATTGTGGTGTTCAGTTCAGTTCACCTCTCGGTTCTGGAAGGCTCTCTGTGATTCCCTGGAAATTGAGCTGGCACTCTCCTCTGCTTACCATCCCCAGACTAATGGGCAGA
The DNA here is from genome assembly GCF_042186555.1 of Aquarana catesbeiana. Classification (NCBI taxonomy): domain Eukaryota; kingdom Metazoa; phylum Chordata; class Amphibia; order Anura; family Ranidae; genus Aquarana; species Aquarana catesbeiana. Next base: position 146,452,426 of record NC_133336.1, on the reverse strand, counting down.
CGGAGAGAACTAACCAAACTTTGGAGCAGTACCTCCGTTGTTTTTCATCTTTCTCACAGGACGACTGGGTTTCTCTTCTGCCAATTGCTGAGTTCTCGTACAACAACTCTTTACATTCAGCCATTAAGCAAACGCCCTTCTTTGCCAATTACGGCTTCCACCCGTCCTTCCTGCCCAGGTCTTTACCCGAATGTGCTATCCCTGTGGTCTCTGAAACCATGGACTTCTTTTTTACCAACAACAAACTCATGCAGGAAACCATGGCTAAGACCCAGGAGTATAATAAGAAAATGTTTGACAAGAAGAGGCGGGGAGAGCTCATCCTGGAACCTGGCAACCAGGTTTGGTTGCCCACGACCAATGTAAGAATGGCCTGCCCTTCAAGGAAATTGGGCCCCAAAGTTATGGGTCCGTTCTCAGTCAAAAAGAGAATTAACAACGTGGCCTACGAACTCAACTTACCTAGTACCCTGAAGATTCACCCGGTCTTTCATATATCATTGTTGAAACCTGTTATACCCAACACCTTTGCTGGCCGAAGTACTGACCCACCGGAGCCCATAATTATCGATAACGAAGAAGAATTCGAAGTGGAGGCTATCTTGGATTGCAGGAAAAGACACAACCAGTTGCAATACCTAATCAAGTGGAGGGGGTACGGACCAGAGGACAACTCCTGGGAGCCAGAAGGCAACTTACATGCTGAAGAGCTCCTGAGGACTTTCAGGAGTACTCACGCCACCAGATTGGCTCAGTTGGACATCCGGAGGCTGCCCTTGAGGGGGGGGCACTGTCAGAGAGTTCCCCTGGGCAGACGTGCTGCTGTCGTGCATCGCGGTGCGTTGGGGCGTGGCGGCGCACGCGCTTTCCTGTGTGCGCCGCCGCGGGTGTCGGTGTGCGGGCGGGCGTCGGCGTGCATGCACGCCCGGCGTTTGGCGCCAATCTGCCTATTTAGGCTGTCTGCACAGGGGGCTCGGTGCTGTCCGATCTTCAGCTCCCTGTATCCCTGCACCTGCTTCCTGTTTTGAACCTGATCTCCTGACCACCAGCCTGTCTTTGATTCTCCTTGCTTGCTGCCTGCCACTGATCCCGGACTGTCCTGACTACGAATCTGCCTGCTCCTCTGTACCACGTTGCCCGCCTGTTGCCGACCTCTGCCTGTGACCCGACCTGCTTGCTCCACTCCTGCTCTGCACCTGCTGCCTGTGCTTCAGTTGACTGGTGATCTCAATAACCACCTTTACCGGGATCCTCCTGCAGCTAACCCGCCAGGCTCTCATACCATTCTGTGCTCCCGTGCCCCCTGTCCATACTACCAGGGGCTGGGAACCAGATACGTAAGGGAGGCCTCCCCCTGCTACATCGGGCTCACCTGTCTGTTACGTGGAAGTCTGACACTCTTGGTGCGCCCGACATAGAATAGACCACACGGGCACCACAAGAGGTATACCACAAAGGAGGAATTACACGTGATAAAGTCTCTAATCTCAAATGTCTCTCCCTCCACATTAGTGATTTGAGTCATACCCCTGTTTCTTACCTGTACTGTTCTACAGCAAATACACTTCCTACATGCATAAAACCCCTGTAGATTAATTTTAAACGTTTGCTGCTGAGGTGGATTCAAAACTTTCTTCACTACTCTATGACCAAAATTCGGGGCCCGTCTGTAGATAAATCTGGGGTGGTTCGGTAAAACCTCCCCCAAATCCCTATCTCGACACAGGATATGCTAGTGTTTCTTAAAAATACCTTCCACATCCTTATACTGGTGATGAAAATCTGAGATGAAACCTAGCTGATGTTGGTCAGTAGGTGCCCCAGTACATTTCTCTTTTAAACACTGTTCCCTAGGTATATTAGCCACTTCCTGGATCACTTTATTAATGGTCATACTATCATATCCTTTCTGGAGAAATCTCTCCTTAAGTATGTTAGACTGAACATTATAAGTGTTCAAATCCGAACAATTCCGTCGGACTCTGAGCATCTGTCCCTTTGGTATATTTTTAATCCAGGAGGGATGATGTCCACTCCTGATAGATAGATAGCTGTTTCGATCTGTCATCTTAAAATACACTTGTGTGCTCAGAACATTGTTGGTTTTCATAATGGTGACATCCAGATAATTGACTGAAGTGTCACTGATGACATATTCCAATCGGATGTTGTGGGAGTTGTTATTCAAACGTTGGATGAACTCAACCGCAGATTCCTTCGATCCCCCCAAATGAACAGGAGGTCATCTATGAATCTGCGGTAGAATAACAACTGAGATGGTTTAGTATTAAATACTTGTCTATCCTCCCACTCTGCTAAAAAGAGGTTGGCGAGGCTGGGAACATATTTAGCTCCCATAGCCACGCCAACCTTCTGGGTGTAATAATGTCCATTGTACCAGAAGTAATTGTGGGTCATGCAAAAATCTAAAGCATGACCCACGAAAACCTTCTGCACGTGAGGAATGTCCCCACGTTGACTAAGCGCCCAATTGAGCGCCAGTGCTGCATCCTCATGTTGGATAATGGTATAAAGTGAGGCCACATCGGCCATCACTAAATATAAATCAGAAGTGGCATCAAACTTAACCTCTTGTAAAGAGCGTAGCAGGTCAGTGGTGTCCTTCAGGAAAACTTTAGTGGCCTTCACACTAGGTTGCAAAAACTTCTCTAAAAATTCCCCCAACCTGGCTGTGATTGACCCTATACCGTTCACAATGGGACGCGCTGGTGGCACCCTTAGATCCTTGTGAATCTTGGGAAGGGTGTAAATTATGGGGATACGACATGAGCTAGGGACCAAATAACATTTTTCTTTACGGTTCAAGGCTTGGATGCCATAACCCCACTCCACCAATGAGTCCAGCTGGATCTTATACTCATTCGTAGGGTCAGATGCTAATCTGCAATAGGTAGTCCGGTCATTCAACATTTCCAACAACTGGTTATGATAAAACGCTTTCTCCAAAATAACCACCCCTCCCCCCTTATCCGCCAGACGGATGATAATGTCATTTTTATCCTCTAATGACTTAATCCCATTTACAATATAATTCAGGATTCACCGTTTTAATAGGCTTTAATTGTTCTATATCTCTTAGGACCAGATTCTTGAAGACCTCGATGAAGTGGTTACTAGAATTCTGGGGAATGAACAATGATTTGTTCCACAAACCTGTATCTACTCTAGTGGAACTGATAGAAGTTCCCTTCCTCGGGGCAGCCGGATTACTCAAAAAATGTTTTTTAATGTTCAAAGTGCGGATACATTTGTGGGTGTCTATATACACCTCAAACTTATTAATCGGTTTCCTTGGTGCACATTTAAGCCCTAAGCTTAATATGTTCATTTCATTTTTATTAAATTGTGTCTCAGTTAAATTAAAAATTCCATCATTCAGGTGTCCCTCATTTGCTTTTTTGGATTGTTTGAATCTCCCTGCTCTACGACCCCTTCTTCTCTTGGGAAGTGTATGGTTCTCTGTTGTAATGCTGGTCTAATCCATTCCTCCCTCCACCCCTGTTGTTGGCTGGGCGGGTGTTCCCTCTGGGGGTTCCCCCTCCTTTCCCCCCCTCCCTCGGTGTCCTAAAAAAGAAGGTGGGCCAGATCTTGGATTATTTATGATAAACATTAGTCTCATAATCCATCAGAGGTGCATATCTATTGTTGGTGGGGATCTGGTACCCCATATCTGGATAGTAGTTATGGGGTGGGGTATCCTTCTTGCTAAGTTTGGGGGTGGTGGTAAGCGTTATAATTTGACGGTTGGTTCGCTCTATGTTGTTGCACCGGGCATGGTGGAGGGTATTGGTTGGGTTGTTGTCTATATCCACCCCTTCCTCCATTGGAGGGTCCTGGTGAATAATACCCTTCCCCTTGTTGGTATCCTCCATACTGGTACCTAGCTCCATATGGTGGTTGTGATGCCCTACGGGTGTGTACCGGTGTGTTCTGTTCCGGTTTGCCCTTCCCACTTTTGGCCCCCATAGTTCTCCCTAATAAAGTAGCTGCAACTCCTCATACTTTATTAGGAGACCAACAAGGGAGAACTATGGGGGCCAAAAGTGGGAAGGGCAAACCGGAACAGAACACACCGGGACACACCCGTAGGGCATCACAACCACCATATGGGGCTGGGTACCAGTATGGAGGATACCAACAAGGGGAAGGGTATTATTCACCAGGACCCTCCAATGGAGGAAGGGGTGGATATAGACAACAACCCAACCAATACCCTCCACCAACGCCCGGTGCAACAACATAGAGCGAACCGTCAAATTATAACGCTTACCACCACCCCCAGCCTTATCAAGAAGGATACCCCACCCCATAACTACTATCAAGATACGGGGTACCAGATCCCCACCAACAATAGATATGCACCTCTGATGGATTATGAGACTAATGTTTATCATAATAATCCAAGATCTGGCCCACCTTCTTTTTTAGGACACAGAGGGAGGGGGGGGGGAGGGGGAACCCCCAGAGGGAACACACGCCCAGCCAACAACAGGGGTGGAGGGAGGAATGGATTAGACCAGCATTATAACAGAGAACCCATACCCTTCCCAAGAGAAGAAGGGGTTGTAGAGCAGGGAGATTCAAACAACCCAAAAAAGTGAATGAGGGACACCTGAATGATGGAATTTTAATTTAACTGAGACACAATTTAATAAAAATGAAATGAACATATTAAGCTTAGGACTTAAATGTGCACCAAGGAAACCGATTAATAAGTTTGAGGTGTATAGACACCCACAAATTTATCCGCACTTTGAACATTAAAAAACATTTTTTGAGTCATCCGGCCGCCCCGAGGAGGGGAACTTCTATCAGTTCTACTAGAGTAGATACAGGTTTGAGGAACAAATCATTGTTCAATCCCCAGAATTCTAATAACCACTTCATCGAGGTCTTCAAGAATCTGGTCCTAAGAGATATAGAACAATTAAAGCCTATTAAAAGGGTGAATCCTGATTATATTGTAAATGGGATTAAGTCATTAGAGCAGGGGTCCTCAAACAACAGCCCGCGGGCCACATGCGGCCCGCCAAGGACATTTATCCGGCCCACACCACCCAGGGCCGGATTCCCGACAGGCCAGGCTCGGGCCGGGGCCAGGTCGGCTCGGCTTCGGCAGGGAGCATATCCGCTCCGCTCAAGCCGCCTCCCCCACCCCAGTAATGGAGGGCTCCGTGTGCCGCGCTGCATGCTGGGAAGTGTAGTTTCCAGCACAGTCCCGCGCGGAGACAGGAGGCGCGAAGAGTGACAGCGAGAGCGGAGGCTTACTAACAAGTGAGGACCCCTGTCCATCCCACTGTCCCCCTGTCCACCCCTCTGTCCCCCTCACTGTCCCCCTGTCCACCCCACTGTTTCCCTGTCCACCCCTCTGTCCCCCCCACTGTCCCACTGTCCACCCCTCTGTCCCCCCCACTGTCCCACTGTCCACCCCACTGTCCCCCTGTCCACCCCTCTGTCCCCCTATCCACCCCTTTGTCCCCCCCCACTGTCCCACTGTCCACCCCTCTGTCCCCCCCACTGTCCCACTGTCCACCCCTCTGTCCCCCCCACTGTCCACCCCACTGTCCCCCTGTCCACCCCTCTGTCCCCCTTGTAGTGATCGAATATATTAAGTTCAAATCTAGATCACCAGGTATACTGGATGATATGATATAGAGTGTCGTGTGATAATTAATATTTAGGTATTATTATAATAATGATGATGTAAGTACTCTTCCGCAGCAACCCAATTCTTCCAGAGAGATGCACTTTATTGACTTCCAACACAGAACAAAGTCCAAAGTCCACAGATGACAAAGAAATCCGACAGAGGAAATATAATTCAGAAACCCATCTCCTAGGCCTGTGCGTTCCCAGCCATGCACAGACAAGCCCCACTCATACACATACAAGCCTCACTTACTTACAAAACCTATAGACTGAATGCCGTGTTATATTCACCAGGCATTGAATGGCTGAGCAATTTGATTGGCCTTTCAATTTAGCTTTAGTCTTTCAAACAGACAACAACCCCCAGCCGTGAACAGCTGTGAACCACCCCAATTTGAACTCCCGCATATCAACATCAACAAGTCCCCTTTAGATATGTGTATATCACCTGAACACCCTTTTGAATACCTTTTGGAATACTTACATTCCTGCATATCCACAAGCCCTCCTGATAAATTAGCCCCACAGGAGGGAGCCTCCGCTAGGCCAACCCAAAACACTTCCTGATCCCATTGTTACCCCCTCAGGTCTAATTACCATCAATAAATATTTCTTCTATGGTCCTTTAAACAATGTACCCTTTGAAATGTTCAATCAGGTTAACAGCCCATACCTCACCTCACACACCTAGGTAGACTTGCATATGATTAACACATCAAAGAGTCTTCAGCTGTTCCCTTGCTATGTTAAAATTCAGTTGGACAATGCAACTGAATTTCTGGTCAGCATGGAACTCCAATACAATATTATACATAAATTGGCCAACATATTACAACATATACCCCCACTTGGGTCGGTTCTAACAACTAGAACTGACCCATAAATCAAACAACAAAAAATATCATTATGATTTAAGGTACTGGATGCTTTACAATGGCTCATATAAAATATGAAGTTGAAACTGGTTACATCTCTCTTCGCCAGCCTCTAAAATATCCCCATGAAACAGTTATTAGATAATATAACTTTTAGACTATGACTGGAAAAGGATTTGGTAAACGTCAGTGGCCCATATAGTTGTTAGGCCTTATTATATCACATCAAGATCTTGAATATTGCGCAAAGACGAGCTGATGTCACAGTCCATTCTTCGGTCGGACTTCATCACATCTCTCACCATCTCACTGAAAGTAAACTTGGTATGCTCTGGGAACTCCAATCCACAAGTCCAGGATTCTCCCATCTCCAGGCTCAAGCTTTTCATTTTTAAAGATGCTTTTACGCAAACACTCTACTTTCATCTTTATAGTAAGAAGAACCATCAATGTACCAGCACTCACTTTCAAGGTCAAAAAAGGTTTGGATATGTCAGTAAAACTATTTCCTTGCACTTGACATTCATGAGTCCATCTTTGTTGATTGCCAGTCAAAATTTGCTTTTGTAATTTGCTGTAGGCCGACCCCCCATTGTCTTCAATAAAGCAGTTACTTGGATCATTCAGTCCATAATTACACTTGAATGGTATACCAACATATACATATACCCCCACACGATGGTTCAGATAGAGTCAGCTTCACATCAGTGTTTATCAGATCTTCTGTCCAGACAAAGCGGCAGTGGAAATTCTTGCCAGTATCTTCACCATGAAAGGTAGAAAGGTCTCTTTCATCCATATATGTCATAGCCTTTAGCATATTATAAACAACTGAATCAACAAATTTCAAATCATGACTAGAGTGATGAATTTCACTCACCCCTCTTATAAATTTAGGAAAACCACCCAACATACTAAAATTTATGCTATGCCAAGCCATTGTGCAGCATCTCACCTTAGATGTCAAATATATTGATCAATACGCATTATGTAATATGTACAGTTGTCATGAAAATTATTTTAGGTTTAAATGCTTCTCTTAGGTTTTAAGATAAAGTTCAAGAAATAAAACATAAAGAAAATAAAAAAATGAAAAGCAAAATATATCAGGAAAAGGAAGAAAAATTAAAAATTAGGGCGTTGAAGAAAAAAGAAAAAAAAAAAAGGTCCATTGCTTGATGAATTTCGAGAGAGTCCATGAATGCTTTATAATTCCTTGTTGTCTTTTCAGCATTTCTCCCATAATTCTCCCTCACCAGCCAGCAATTTCAGACTGTGCTTCTGCTATTCACCGTCATTTAAATGTCAATATCTGAAAGACAAAAAAACTCTCCAACAAAACTAATTAGCAAGGTCCTTAAACATTGTTTGAAGTTAAAACAAAACACTATTTACAGTTTACAGTTTGAAGCTAATTCACCCCTACTGCTAGAGAAGTGTCATCTGCATTCAAAAACAGATCTGGAGAATGTACATCTTGTACATTCATGACACCCTGTACCCCCTTCAACTGCTGTAATAATTTATCACGTTCCCCTCTCATCTTGTCATACTCAATTTTCAGCTGGTCATATTTATGTTTTAACTGAGAGAACGGTATCCAAGTCTTTGACCTTTTCTTATTATTATTTTGGTCAGCTCTGTTTTTCATATTAATATCACCTATGTTTGACCCGGAGTGTCCTCTCTGGGTGTTATCATAGGATATTATCTTCTGATCTTTATGTTCAGTATTTGTCCTAAACAATGTGGCTAAATCAATTTTGACAGCCTGCTCATTTGACTTTCTCCATAAATGGTCTGCTCTCAACAATATGTCTTTTAAATCATGAGGATTTGGGGTAACTAATAAAATATTTTGTTTGATATCTTCATGCAAAGCATCTAGAAACATACTCATATGTATCGAGCCCCCACGCTCGAATGCAAGATTATTACCGACCAATAATTCCATAATAGTTGCTATCCTGTGTGACAATTCATAGGGAGATTCATTTTGCATTTGTTGGATCTTTCCATGAATAGTAACATCAGAACGTACACCATACAAAACACATAATAATTCCAGTAATATGTCCCTTGTCCTCAGAGGCTGAATACAGATTTGTTTAATTCTCATCCAAAGACCACTTCCTACAGAATGTTGCAAAACTCTTTCTAAGTCAGATGGGTTGAGATTGTACATATCTCTGACTTGCTGCACGTCACAAAACCATTTTAAAAATCTGTTTAAATCATGGTATGGAACCATTCCTATTTCTTTAAGAATTGCGTCTAATAATTTTGGTTTCAATGGCTTCATTACAAGCTGAACTTCACCTGTATTATTATTATTGTTATAAACTGTGGTAGTCACAGTGGGGGCAGCTGGTAATGAATTATCAGATTCAATAGGAGGTTCTGTTTGCTGCAGATTGCTGAATCCAAGATTTGATGCATATCTGCATTCCTGAGATCTCTTCTCTAATTCCATAATTCTTAATTTTAATCTCTCGTTTTCCTCTGATAATTCATCACAATGTTTAGATTTCTCAAGTAAAGCTTCTCCAATGGTAACCGCATGCAATTTTAAATTTACTGTCTCAGTGTCTGATTGGTTTTGTAACCTCTCACAAACACTGTTGCTATTATCAACTGCCTTCTGTAACTGGGTAATTTCCTCAACCTTATAATTCAAAGAACTTTCCATTGTTAAACAGCAAGATAACAAGCCCTGTATAATACAACCTTTTCTTTTACTTTCTGAAATTTTGCTATCAAAAACATTTTTCTCTAAAAATTCCTTCATCATCGTCCACGTCTGCTTACATTTTTCTGGAATTTCATAAGGACCGCCATGGCGCTTAATACATTTTAATACCCATCTGTTAACTTTATCAGAACTGACACTGGCTTCACACTGAGTAAGCATTTTGACTATATTACTAATAATTAAAAAAAAAAGGAAATATTTTACTCACCGCATTAGTTACTCCTTCAGATTCCAGTTCAGGTCTTCTGGTACACGACACAGTCCTTTTTTTTTGTTGTTGTTTCCAGTCTCCAGAGAATAATTCTGGGGTTCCCAACTTGTTTAAATTTGTAGATCAGACTCTCTTATGTCACAACCAGACATTCCAGACATTAGAGTCACAGCACAGCTCTTGGTTCTTCATCAGACTTCTGTCCACCTCACAGGATTGTTGTCACCACCGACTTCTGTTACTAAGTCCGAAAATGCTCTTCTGGTCACATGAACGGCACCAGTGTAGTGATCGAATATATTAAGTTCAAATCTAGATCACCAGGTATACTGGATGATATGATATAGAGTGTCGTGTGATAATTAATATTTAGGTATTATTATAATAATGATGATGTAAGTACTCTTCCGCAGCAACCCAATTCTTCCAGAGAGATGCACTTTATTGACTTCCAACACAGAACAAAGTCCAAAGTCCACAGATGACAAAGAAATCCGACAGAGGAAATATAATTCAGAAACCCATCTCCTAGGCCTGTGCGTTCCCAGCCATGCACAGACAAGCCCCACTCATACACATACAAGCCTCACTTACTTACAAAACCTATAGACTGAATGCCGTGTTATATTCACCAGGCATTGAATGGCTGAGCAATTTGATTGGCCTTTCAATTTAGCTTTAGTCTTTCAAACAGACAACAACCCCCAGCCGTGAACAGCTGTGAACCACCCCAATTTGAACTCCCGCATATCAACATCAACAAGTCCCCTTTAGATATGTGTATATCACCTGAACACCCTTTTGAATACCTTTTGGAATACTTACATTCCTGCATATCCACAAGCCCTCCTGATAAATTAGCCCCACAGGAGGGAGCCTCCGCTAGGCCAACCCAAAACACTTCCTGATCCCATTGTTACCCCCTCAGGTCTAATTACCATCAATAAATATTTCTTCTATGGTCCTTTAAACAATGTACCCTTTGAAATGTTCAATCAGGTTAACAGCCCATACCTCACCTCACACACCTAGGTAGACTTGCATATGATTAACACATCAAAGAGTCTTCAGCTGTTCCCTTGCTATGTTAAAATTCAGTTGGACAATGCAACTGAATTTCTGGTCAGCATGGAACTCCAATACAATATTATACATAAATTGGCCAACATATTACAACACCCCTGTCCACCCCTCTGTCCCCCTGTCCACCCCACTGTCCCCCTGTCCACCCCACTGTCCCCCCCTCTGTCCCCCTGTCCACCCCTCTGTCCCCCTGTCCACCCCACTGTCCCCCTGTCCACCCCTCTGTCCCCCCCACTGTCCACCGCTCTGTCCCCCTGTCCACCCCACTGTCCCCCTGTCCACCCCACTGTCCCCCCCTCTGTCCCCCTGTCCACCCCTCTGTCCCCCTGTCCACCCCACTGTCCCCCTGTCCACCCCTCTGTCCCCCCCACTGTCCACCGCTCTGTCCCCCTGTCCACCCCTCTGTCCCCCTCACTGTCCCCCTGTCCACCCCACTGTTTCCCTGTCCACCCCTCTGTCCCCCTATCCACCCCTTTGTCCCCCCCCACTGTCCCACTGTCCACCCCTCTGTCCCCCCCACTGTCCCACTGTCCACCCCTCTGTCCCCCCCACTGTCCACCCCACTGTCCCCCTGTCCACCCCTCTGTCCCCCTGTCCACCCCTCTGTCCCCCTGTCCACCCCACTGTCCCCCTGTCCACCCCACTGTCCCCCCCTCTGTCCCCCTGTCCACCCCTCTGTCCCCCTGTCCACCCCACTGTCCCCCTGTCCACCCCTCTGTCCCCCCCACTGTCCACCGCTCTGTCCCCCTGTCCACCCCACTGTCCCCCTGTCCACCCCACTGTCCCCCCCTCTGTCCCCCTGTCCACCCCTCTGTCCCCCTGTCCACCCCACTGTCCCCCTGTCCACCCCTCTGTCCCCCCCACTGTCCACCGCTCTGTCCCCCTGTCCACCCCTCTGTCCCCCTCACTGTCCCCCTGTCCACCCCACTGTTTCCCTGTCCACCCCTCTGTCCCCCCCACTGTCCCACTGTCCACCCCTCTGTCCCCCCCACTGTCCCACTGTCCACCCCACTGTCCCCCTGTCCACCCCTCTGTCCCCCTATCCACCCCTTTGTCCCCCCCCACTGTCCCACTGTCCACCCCTCTGTCCCCCCCACTGTCCCACTGTCCACCCCTCTGTCCCCCCCACTGTCCACCCCACTGTCCCCCTGTCCACCCCTCTGTCCCCCTGTCCACCCCTCTGTCCCCCTGTCCACCCCACTGTCCCCCTGTCCACCCCACTGTCCCCCCCTCTGTCCCCCTGTCCACCCCTCTGTCCCCCTGTCCACCCCACTGTCCCCCTGTCCACCCCTCTGTCCCCCCCACTGTCCACCGCTCTGTCCCCCTGTCCACCCCACTGTCCCCCTGTCCACCCCACTGTCCCCCTGTCCACCCCTCTGTCCCCCTGTCCACCCCACTGCCCCCCCCTCTGTTTCCCTGTCCACCCCACTGTCCCCCTGTCCACCCCTCTGTCCCCCTGTCCACCCCACTGTCCCCCCCCTCTGTCCCCCTGTCCACCCCTCTGTCCCCCTGTCCACCCCTCTGTCCCCCTGTCCATCCCTCTGTTCCCCTGTCCATCCCTCTGTCCCCCTGACCACCCCACTGTCCCACTGTCCACCCCTCTGTCCCCCCCACTGTCCACCCCACTGTCCCCCTGTCCACCCCTCTGTCCCCCTGTCCACCCCTCTGTCCCCCTGTCCACCCCACTGTCCCCCCCTCTGTCCCCCTGTCCACCCCTCTGTCCCCCCCACTGTCCACCGCTCTGTCCCCCTGTCCACCCCACTGTCCCCCTGTCCACCCCACTGTCCCCCTGTCCACCCCTCTGTCCCCCTGTCCACCCCACTGCCCCCCCCCTCTGTTTCCCTGTCCACCCCACTGTCCCCCTGTCCACCCCTCTGTCCCCCTGTCCACCCCACTGTCCCCCCCCTCTGTCCCCCTGTCCACCCCTCTGTCCCCCTGTCCACCCCTCTGTCCCCCTGTCCACTCCACTGTCCCCCTGTCCACCCCACTGCCCCCCCCCTCTGTCCCCCTGTCCACCCCTCTGTCCCCCTGTCCATCCCTCTGTCCCCCCCTCTGACCCCCTGTCTCCCCCTGTCCACCCCACTGTCCATCCCACTGTCCACCCCTCTGTCCATCCCACTGTCCCCCTGTCCACCCCTCTGTCCACCTCACTGTCCCCCTGTCCACCCCACTGTCCCCCTGTCCACCCCACTGTCCCCCCCTCTGTCCATCCCACTGTCCCCCTGTCCATCCCTCTGTCCCCCTGTCCATCCCTCTGTCCCCCTGTCCACCCCTCTGTCCCCCTGTCCATCCCACTGTCCCCCTGTCCATCCCACTGTCCCCCTGTCCACCCCTCTGTCCCCCTGTCCACCCCTCTGTCCCCCTGTCCCCCCTCTGTCCCCCTGTCCATCCCTCTGTTCCCCTGTCCATCCCTCTGTCCCCCTGACCACCCCACTGTCCCCCTGTCCACCCCTCTGTCCATCCCACTGTCCCCCCCACTGTCCCCCTGTCCACCCCTCTGTCCATCCCACTGTCCCCCTGTCCATCCCCTATATATATTATTATTTATTATTCATTCTTTTATTCTTTTGCACTACAAAAAAGATGTGTGCATAGGAATTTAGGAATTAGTTCATATTTTTTTTAAACTATAGCGCGGCCCCCCAACAGTCTGAGGGATCGTGAACTGGCCCCCTGTCTAAAAAGTTTGAGGACCCCTGCATTAGAGGATAAAAATGACATTATCATCCTTCTGGCGGATAAGGGGGGAGGGGTGTTTTTTTTGGAGAAAGCGTTCTATCATAACCAGTTGTTGGAAATGTTGAATGACCGGACTACCTATTGCAGATTAGCATCTGACCCTACGAATGAGTATAAGATACAGTTGGACTCATTGGTGGAGTGGGGTTATGGCATCCAAGCCTTGAACCGTAAAGAAAAATGTTATTTGGTCCCTAGCTCATGTCGTATCCCCATAATTTACACCCTTCCCAAGATTCACAAGGATCTAAGGGTGCCACCAGCGTGTCCCATTGTGAACGGTATAGGGTCAGTCATGCCGCGTACACACGAGCGGACTTTCCGGCATACTTGGTCCGGTGGACCAGAGTCCGCTGAACAATCTGACCGTGTGTAGGCTCCGGCGGACTTTGTCCCAAAAGCCCGCCGGACCTAGATTTGAAACATGTTTTAAATCTTTCCGTCGGACTCAGTTTCTGGTGGAAAGTCCGCTCGTCTGTGTGCTGGTCCGACGGAAAGCCCGCTCGTCTGTATGCTGGTCCAACGGACCAGATACGGCGCAAGGGCAGGGTATTGCATTTCGCGCTCGCTGCAATAGGAAAAACAAATTTTCCTATTGCGGCGAGCGCGGGGGATACCAGGTCCTTAGGTCTGGTATGGATTATATAAAGGGATTATAAAATCCATACCAGACCCCGATCCGAGCACGCAGCCCGGCCGGTCAGGAAAGGGGTGGGGACGAGCGAGCGCACCCCCCCCCTCCTGAACCGTACCAGGCCGCATGCCCTCAACATGGAGCGTGGGTGCTTTGGGGGAGGGGGCGCCCTGCGGGGCCCCCCCACCCCAAAGCACTTTGTCCCCATGTTGATGAGGACAAGGGCCTCTTCCCGACAACCCTGGCCGTTGGTTGTCGGGGTCTGCGGGCGGGGGCTTATCGGAATCTGGGAGCCCCCTATATTAAGTGGGCCCCCAGATCCCGGCCCCCCACCCTATGTGAATGAGTATGGGGTACATGGTACCCCTACCCATTCACCTATGGAAAAAGTGTCAATAATAAAACACACTACACAGGTTTTTAAAATAATTTATTAAACAGCTCCGGGGGGGTCTTCCTCCGGCTTCGGGGGTCTTCTTCCGGCTTCGGGGGTCCCTCCGGTTCCTCTTCTCCTGGTGTCCGGCTGGTGTCTTCTCCGCTCTCTCTGGCCTCTTCTCCCGGTGTTCCAGTTCTTCGGCCGGCTCCTCCGCTGTCTTCAGGCCGCTCTCTTGCCAGCGGAGGTCCGGACTTCTGGGCTTCTTCCCTTTTCTCTTCTCCAGATGTTGACACGACGTTCTCTCTGGCTGGACTGCTCTCTGAGGGCTCCGTTGTGACTTATATAGGCGGAGACCCTGCCCCCTTATGATGTCACAGTCCCTGGGGATGCTGGGACTGTGACGTTTTAGGGGGCGTGGTGATGTTGACCACGCCCCCTAAAACGTCACAGTCAATCTCAATTCTGAAAGTCCGTCAGACTTAGCCCGCCGGAAAGTCCGGTCGTGTGTGGGCAAGTCCGTCCGTTTTAAAGTCCGGCGCACCTGGCGGACAAAGTCCGTCGGAAAGTGTGCCGGACCAAGTATGCCAAAAAGTCCGATCGTGTGTACGCGGCATCACAGCCAGGTTGGGGGAATTTTTAGATACGTTTTTGCAACCTAGAGTGAAGGTCACTAAAGCTTACCTGAAGGACACCACTGACCTGCTACGCTCTTTACAAGAGGTTAAGTTTGATGCCACTTCTGATTTATAATTAGTGATGGCCGATGTGGCCTCACTTTATACCATTATCCAACATGAGGATGCAGCACTGGCGCTCAATTGGGCGCTTAGTCAACGTGAGGACATTCCTCATGTGCAGAAGGTTTTTGTGGGTCATGCTTTAGATTTTTGCATGACCCACAATTACTTCTGGTACAATGGACATTATTACACCCTGAAGGTTGGCGTGGCTATGGGAGCTAAATATGCTCCCAACTTCGCCAACCTCTTTTTAGCAGAGTGGGAGGATAGACAAGTGTTTAATACTAAACCATCTCAGTTGTTATTCTACCGCAGATTCATAGATGACCTCCTGTTCATTTGGGGGGGATCGAAGGAATCTGCGGTTGAGTTTATCCAACGTTTGAATAACAACTCCCACAACATCCGATTGGAATATGTCATCAGTGACACTTCAGTCAATTATCTGGATGTCACCATTATGAAAACCAAAAATGTTCTGAGCACACAAGTGTATTTTAAGATGACAGATCGAAACAGCTATCTATCAGGAGTGGACATCATCCCTACTGGATTAAAAATATACCAAAGGGACAGATGCTCGGAGTCCGACGGAATTGTTCGGATTTGAACACTTATAATGTTCAGTCTAACATACTTAAGGAGAGAAAGGATATGATAGTATGACCATTAATAAAGTGATCCAGGAAGTGGCTTATATACCTAGGAAACAGTGTTTAAAAGAGAAAGGTACTGGGGCACCTACTGACCAACATCAGCTAGGATTCATCTCAGATTTTCATCACCAGTATAGGGATGTGGAAGGTATTTTTAAGAAACACTAGCATATCCTGTGTCGAGATAGGGATTTGGGGGAGGTTTTACCGAACCACCCCAGATTTATCTACAGACGGGCCCCGAATTTTGGTCATAGAGTAGTGAAGAAAGTTTTGAATTCACCTCAGCAGCAAACATTTAAAATTAATCTACAGGGGTTTTATGCATGTAGGAAGTGTATTTGCTGTAAAACAGTACAGGTAAGAAACAGGGTTATGACTCAAATCACTAATGTGGAGGGAGAGACATTTGAGATTAGATATTAGCATACTCTGGTATGCTCCTACTGCTACAACTCCAGCCACAATCGCATTAGTGAAATCTGTCTCCTATGTCTCTTAACTCTGGTATGCTCCTACTGCTACAACTCCAGCCAGAATCGCATTAGTGAAATCTGTCTCCTATGTCTCTTAACTCTGGTATGCTCCTACTGCTACAACTCCAGCCAGAATCGCATTAGTGAAATCTGTCACCTATGTCTCTTAATTCTGGTATGCTCCTACTGCTACAACTCCAGCCAAAAACTGAAACACTGCTATCTTTTTTTTCTTATGTGTCTCTAATAATGCTGGTATGTTATTTTTACTTAACTGTCTGTAGACCTGTCCACACTACAATGCTTTATTATCTCCCTTGTCTTACCCAAAATTATGGCTCTCTTAACTTTAGTGCCCTCTTGCTAGTCTGTTTGTGACTTAAGAATTTTGCCCTATTAACCAGCCAAGCTTTATAACCTCTTGATTGCTAATTGAAATCCGCCCACACCCTACCCCTATCAGTATATATTTAAGCTTCTCTTGGGGGAAGCATTTGCAGGGGGGACACATTTGCAACTTGGCTCTTTTTCAAAGTGGCGATTTCTACAAGTGAAATGCACTTCTGACTGCACTTCAGCGAAGGCACAAAGCGAAAGGACACAAGATAAACACTTTGAAAACCAGCACACAGACATCAGGTGAACTTGTTTACTCCTTTAGCTCATTTCCTTTGTAACATGCTTTTTCTACCACTGCTTTTGACAACTCTGTCCTCCATCCTAAAACTATCTCTCCTTCACCCCTCTTTCCCCCCCCACAGCATATATATATATCACCCTCACTCTTGTCCTGTCCATATTACTGCACCCACCAACTCCTGCTAATTCTAAATCCACATACACTAAAAATCTCCAAGACCCTGGGGCATGTCACTTCATATAAATCCCATTCCCATATTACCTCCCTCACCTTCTTGCTTCTCCTAACCTCTGGAGATATATCCCCAAACCCTGGGCCTCCATCATTTAACTGTACCCCATGCACCCTTCACCCTCTGGCAGCAGCCGCCACAATCAACACAATTTAATTCTCATTTCTATTCTTCCCAAATCCAGACTCCCTTTCTCTTGTGCCCTTTGGAACTCGCGCGCTGTCTGCAACAAGCTCACCTCTCTCCATGACCTCTTTATTGCCAACTCATTTAACCTACTCACCATTACCGAAACCTGGCTCCACGAATCCAGCACTGCATCTTCTGCTGCCCTATCCCATGGTGGTCTTCTCTGGACTCACTCCCCCAGATCGAGCGGACGTAAGGGAGGAGGTGTCGGAATCCTTCTAGCCCCACATAGCACCTTTCAGGTACTTCAGCCACCTCCCTCTCTGTCACTCTCCTCTTTCGAAGCACACTGTATTCGCCTTTTTACTCCAATTTCCCTAAGGATAGCTGTGATCTACAGGCCCCCTGGACCAGTATCAACCTTTCTTGAAGACTTCTCTGCCTGGCTACCCTACTTTCTTTCTTCTGAAATCCCCACTATCATTCTCGGGGACTTCAACATCCCTATTAATACTAACACTCCTTCCACTTCCAAACTTCTCAGCCTAACATCCTCCTTTGACCTGAAGCAGTGGATACATGCTCCAACTCACTCAGAAGGCAATATCCTTGACCTCGTGTTCTCTTACCTTTGCACTCCATGCAACCTCTCTAACTATCCATCCCCTCTCTCTGATCACCACCTTATTAGTTTCACTCTCTCCCTCTCCTTCACCTCCTCTCCCTTCAACCACCTTAAAGTTACCCGTAGAAACCTACGTCATCTCAAACCTTCTCTTCTCTACTCTGCTATCAACAACCTCTACAACAAAATCTCACCCCTATCCTGCACCAACCTAGCCACTTCTGTGTACAATGCTTCACTTCTAGCCTCACTGAACTCACTTGCCCCCCTCACTACACACAGAATCAAGCCCAGACCCCTTAAACCTTGGCAAACAGATGATACTAGAAGTCTAAAAAAACGTAGTCGTGCTCTGGAGCGCCTGTGGCGTAAGACTAAGTCCCAGAGAGATTTCTACCAATATAAATCTGCCCTCCAAAAATACAACTCCAGCCTCCTCTCTGCCAAGCAGACCTATTTTACCACTCTCATTAGCAACTTATCATCCTGTCCCCGTCAACTCTTCTCCACCTTCAACTCTCTACTTCATCCTCCACCGCCTCCACCCGCCAACTCACTCACTGCACAGGAGATTGCCAATCACTTCAAACAGAAGATTGATACTATTCGCGCTGAGATCTCTACTGTGCCGACACCCTCCATGCTTTACACTTCATGCCCACAGGCACAATCATTATTTCCCTCTTTCAACCCCACCACTACAGACGAAGTTGCTAAACTACTTGCTAATGTCCACCTTACCACCTGCCCTCTGGATCCTGTTCCCTCACAAATGCTACGTTCACCCTCTGGCCCTATACTACACTCTCTAACCCACATCTTCAATCTCTCCCTCTCTTCTGGCATCTTCCCTAACTCTCTAAAACATGTACTTGTCAGACCCATACTTAAAAAGCCCTCACTGGACCCATCCAATCTTAACAACCTACGCCCCATCTCCTTGCTCCCCTTCTTATCCAAACTCCTCGAACGTCTGGTCTACAACCGACTGAGCGTCCACCTCGCTGGTTAATGGCCTTCTCGATCCCCTTCAGTATGGATTTCGTCCTCAACACTCCACAGAAACTGCTCTCCTAAAACTAACAAACGATCTACTAACGGCCAAAACTAATCGACACTATTCTGTACTCCTACTCCTGGACCTCTCTGCTGCCTTTGATACGGTTGACCACCCCCTCCTCCTCAAAAAACTACACGCCTTTGGTCTCCGTGACTGTACACTTCGCTGGTTCTCTTCCTACTTATCCAACCGCACCTTTAGCGTTTCTTATAACTCTACTTCCTCCTCTCCTCTTCCTTTCTCTGTTGGGGTCCCTCAGGGTTCTGTTCTTGGACCTCTACTATTTTCAATCTACACTGCCTCCCTGGGTCAACTGATAGCCTTCCATGGCTTCCAATACCACCTCTACGCTGATGACACCCAAATCTATTTCTCTACCCCTCAGCTCACTCCCTCTGTCTCCTCACGTATCAGTAATTTACTCTCAGATATATCAGTCTGGATGTCTCACCACTTCCTTAAACTCAATCTAGCCAAAACCGAACTTCTAATTTTTCCTCCCCCCTATGCCTCTTCCCCTGATCTCTCTGACAAAATCGACGGCACAACTATAAGCCCATCCCCACATGCCAAGGTACTAGGTGTAGTCCTAGACTCTGAACTCTCCTTCAAGCAACACATCCAATCACTGTCCAAATCCTGCCGCCTCAACCTCCCCAACATCTCCAAAATACGCCCCTTTCTAACCAATGACACAACAAAGCTCTTAATTCACTCGCTGGTCATCTCTCGCCTTGACTACTGCAACTCCCTTCTCATTGGCTTACCTCTACATAGTCTATCACCTCTTCAATCCATTATGAATGCTGCTGCCAGACTCATCCACCTTACCAATCGCTCTGTGTCTGCCACTCCTCTCTGTCAATCCCTCCACTGGATTCCGCTCGGCCAAAGAATTAAATTCAAAATTCTAACAACTACGTACAAAGCCATCCACAATTTCACCCCCAGCTACATCACTAGCTTGGTCTCTAAATACCAACCTACTCGCTCTCTTCGTTCCTCTCAAGACCTCCTGCTCTCTAGCTCCCTTGTCACCTCCTCCCATGCTCGCCTCCAGGCCTTTTCCAAAGCCTCTCCAATCCTATGGAACTCCTTACCCCAATCTGTCCGCTTATCTCCTACTTTATTAGCTTTCAGAAGATGCCTGAAAACCCTTCTCTTCAGAGAAGCCTCTCCTACCCACACCTAACAACTGTACTTTCTTTTTTTTTTTTCCATCATCTCATTCCCCACAGTTATTACCTTTTGTCTCCACTTGACCCTCCCTTCTAGATTGTAAGCTCTAACGAGCAGGGCCCTCTGATCCCTCCTGTATTGATTTGTATTGTAAGTGTACTGTCTGCCCCATGTTGTAAAGCGCTGCACAAACTGTTGGCGCTATATAAATCCTGTATAATAATAATAATAATAATAATAATTAGAGACTTTATCACGTGTAATTCCTCCTTTGTGGTATACCTCTTGTGGTGCCCGTGTGGTCTATTCTATGTTGGGCGCACCAAGAGGCTATCAAAAGTGCGGACTGCTGAACATCTAGCTAACATTAAGAAAGGTTTCCAATACCACAGTGTTTCTCTCCATTTCAAGGAGAAACACAACCAGGACCCAAGTCTTTTGCAGTTCTGTGGCTTGGATGTGGTACACCAGTCCTGGAGAGGGTCCTACCGGGTCAGGGATCTCTCTCAGAGGGAAACCCGTTGGATCTTTTTGCTCAAATGTCTGTGCCCTGGAGGAATGAACATTGAACTTGATCTAAACTGTTTCATTAATAACTCTTATGCCCCATACACACGGTCGGACTTTGTTCGGACATTCCGACAACAAAATCCTAGGATTTTTTCTGACGGATGTTGGCTCAAACTTGTCTTGCATACACACGGTCACACAAAGTTGTCGGAAAATCCGATCGTTCTAAACGCGGTGACGTAAAACACGTATGTCGGGACTATAAACGGGGCAGTGGCCAATGGCTTTCATCTCTTTATTTATTCTGAGCATGCGTGGCACTTTGTCCGTCGGATTTGTGTACACACGATCGGAATTTCCGACAACGGATTTTGTTGTTGGAAAATTTTATATCCTGCTCTCAAACTTTGTGTGACGGAAAATCCGATGGAAAATGTGTGATGGAGCCTACACACGTTCGGAATTTCCGACAACAAGGTCCTATCACACATTTTCCGTCGGAAAATCCGACCGTGTGTACGGGGCATTAGAGAATATATACCACCAGCATTACAGTTGGACATTAACTTTTGGGATAGATACATGTAGTTTCAAGTTCATGCATCTAGATAACCAGTGTATTTCCTGAATGGATGGGGAATACATGCATATATGGTGTAAAGAAATTGAAGATAAATATGAGATATGTGGGTGCACAATATATATAAAGGATATATGAAAAATTAAAAAAAAAAAAAAAAAAATTTATATATATATATATATATATATATATATATATATATATATATATATATATATTTTGTATATATGTTTTTTTTTATATGTTTGGCAATTGTGTTTCTCAAAGATCTAAAGTCACATGAATATGACTATTGGAGTTTGAATATATATAAGTTCTGTAGCACGGAGTACTTCATACCTCGAAACACTAAAACATTGGGATACATTCATTTGCACTTAGCAGTTATTAATATACTGGGATATGTTTGAATATTGTTATGTTTCACAATGAATTGCTAATATTACTGAGGTTTCATACATACACACAAGAAGAGTTGTTTTTGAAAAAAATCTCTCTTGAAAATAATAATTTAAAAAATTTTTTTTTTTTTAATTTTATTACTTTTTTTGACACTATCAAATTTATTTATGTATTTGTCTTATTTGTTTGGATGTGCACAATGATGTAATGTCACACTTTATTTCTAGCACTTATTTTTGTATTTAGTTTGAGTACAATTATGAAGGTATATGTACACTATTCATTTTGCCACAGGGTAGTAATTTTTTAGCCACAAAGCACTTTAAAAAGTTATTGTAATTCATTTTATAGAAGGGGAACATTAAGAATGATTCCTTAGATCCCTTGTTAGTAGCGTTCAAAAAGCACTACATCCTGTTGCAGCTGCTTTCTAGGAGGAGAGATTGTGTGTATCGCGGTCACGGGGACACAGGAAGTGTTTAGCGCAGAGTGATCTGCGCCCGCCCAGTCGATCTGCATAAATTGGTGATTGCCTCGCCAGATAGCCAACCCCATGAATAAGTCCAGGTGATGAAACATGTCGGGGCGTGGCTATCTGGCAATCTGACACAAGGAGTTTAGGAAGGAGGAACGGGTGACGGAGCGGGGATCGGCGGAGGGATGGGCTGTTGCAGGCGGGTGAGACGCTCTCCAGCTGCTTTTACTCCCTGGGTCCGCAGTGGCCGTGTGTTCTGGTTTCGCTTTATCACCATCCAGTTTGCCGTGTGATGTTGCAACTGCTGTGAAGTGATTTTGCTTATCTGCTTTTATTGACATGTGAGTTCACTGGCGCTGTTTTAGTGTGAATAAATTGATGTGTTTTAACGTTATTACACTATTGGAGTATTTCTTTCATTCCATATATGAATTCTTGGTTGTGAGGAGATTAACCAGTGTATAGCAGAGGAGACCTGGGTCGCATGTTAACCCCCATGAGAGTGGGTTGGAGGCTCTGTACGGCCAAACACGAGAGTGGGAGGACTTAATAGCTGGTGAGTTTGAACTTCAGAAGGGAGTGGAATCACGTCACTGAGGTGTGGTGACATCTGCGGATCACGGTTGAAAGACTTTGAGGACACCTGCACCTTTTCTTGGATTTTTTTGCATTTTATCACTCATTCATCATCACAATTTCAGTGGACTGTTTTATATATTTTTTATATTTTTATTATTTTTGATCTGTTTTATTTTACACTTCACATTTGGATTTCACTGCTGCTAAGGAATATATATTGTAGTTATTATTTATTCTGTACTGTCACGTGGTGAATTTCAGCATATGGTCATCACACTATAGCCTTTTATTGGGGATACTATTAGTTCACACTAGAGTGTCACATTTTCTGTTTACGTTTTTTAAGAGTGATTTTTATTGCATCTTCTATTATTTTGGAGAGTCAGCACACTTCCAATTCACTCTATAGTGACAGGAACGGTGAGATCCGACCCTGTCTTGCCACTATTAAGGTTAGCGCCACTATCCGCCTATACCATTGAAGGGTGGATTCAGTTTTTATATACCTTGATCATTTAAGTGGCAGCTCTGTTTGGGATTTCCATCAACGCGGACGGGGTAATACAGGTTTGGGTGGGCATAATCTCCTGGTTACCTTTCAGTTTACAATTTTGTAAAATTAGCTGTGTTGTTATCTTCTAATAATGGTTTTAGTGTATTTTTAGCAAAAATATTGTTTTGATAAACATTTGAGCAAATACCACAGGGCCTAAAAAAGAAGTAGCACCTTCTTTTTATTCCAGAGGTCATATGCTTTCAGAAGATATATGGTTTGGGGGTATTTTAAAAACTTTGAAATTGATTTGGATTTTTAGAGAAATTTTTGGGTACGTTCGATTTTCACCATTTTGTAAAAAGGTGCAATTTAAAATTTACAAATATTTGTTATTTATTAACTCCATACAGGTTAAGCTTTGATATTTAGAAGGGATGTAGCAGGAATTTTGTAAAGTTAGCTTTGTTTTTATCTGCTAATAATGGTTTTAGTGTATTTTTTGTGAATACAGTGGTTTGATAAACATTTGTGCAAATACCGCAGGGTCTAAAAAATCAGTAGCACCTTCTTTTTATTCTAGAGGTCATATGCTTTCAGAAAATAAGTAGTTTTGGGGGTCTTTTACAAACTCTGAAAGCTATAAGTGAAAAATAAAAAAGCAGAGGAAAAATTGCACAGAAGAGGAGGATTGGGGCTACTCTGTGCAAATCCAGTACACAGGGCAGGTAAGCATAACAGGTTTGTTATTTTTATAGAAAAAAAAAAAGACTTTTAAATGACTGTAAAAAAGACAATTGTTTTTAAAGTTATTGTTTAGTATCTGAATCTAAATGCAATCTTGTCACTTGTGGAATGATTTTTATGATGAAGTCAAAAAAGTGTTAAATTGGTCGTAAACCTTACAAAAAAATAAATGCACTGGCTCTTTAAATTAGTTAAATGTGATCTGTCATGTTCATATTATATTTCTGCCTGCCAAAGTTCTAATTTACCTGGTTGATGCTGCCACGCTGCTCCTCCTACAAGTGAACTGACTACACTAGCATGGCAGCCAATCCATGCTAACGTGGTAAGTTTTACACCTTGCCATCATTCCACTTAAGATACTCTGATATGCTGAAGAATTTGCTTTTGCACAGTTCACCTGTATATTCCATAGTCAGTACATAGCCACCCATCAGCCTTGATTGACAGTGCATTTCCCTTGAGGGGGAAGTGACGTTATGCTGCCGGGACTGATTGTGTTCCATTGTCATGGAAAAGCAGACGCTCTGTGGCAATGCAATTTCTTATAATGACGTACATACCCCAGCAGTGCACACACCCACCGGCAGGTTCATGCATTGCTGTGGAAGCAACAGTGATCATGTGACCTGCACGTTTGAAGCTGGAGAAACTGTAAAGGCAAGTTCTTTAAAAAACAAAAGCAAAGCACACTATCAATATAGGCTTAATTTTACCTAATGAAAAGCAATATTAGTAGCAAGGTTTACAGCCACCTGCCCTCCGGAATATTTACCCCGCTTCATGACTATGTTTTTGCAAAAAAATAGGATTTTTATAACAGCTTACCTGTAAAATCCTTTTCTTTTGAAGAACATCATGGGACACAGAGCCATAGTAATTACTATGTGGGTTATAGTCCACCTTCAAGTGCTGGACACTGGCACACCCTAAACAGGAAGTTGCCTCCCTATATAACCCCTCCCACTACTGGGAGTACCTCAGTTTCGTAGCAAAGACATACACATGTATACTAGAAATAGGGGCGGGACCTCTGTGTCCTGTGATGTACTTCAAAAGAAAAGGATTTTACAGGTAAGCTATAGCTATAGCTATACAGGTAATCCTATTTTCTTAAAACACTTCCTGCCCACCATATGCAGAATGATGGCCGGGAAGTGGTTCTGTTATCCTGACTGGGCATCATACGACGTCCAGCAGAATAACATGGGGGCGCAAAGTGCAGCGATCGCGGCGTGTCAGTATGACACCCCCCATATCCGATCGTGATAAGAAGCCTCTGTCAGAGGCTTCTTACCATGTGATCGGCTGTGACCAATCACAGCGCATCACCGCGTGAACCAGGAAGTGCCGGTAAACGGCATTTCTCAGTTTGCGCTGACAGGGAGAGCTGATCAGCAGCTCTCCATGTCAGAGGGGGGTCTGTGCTGATAATCAGCACATTGATTATCAGCACAGCCAGTGCCCATCACAGCCGCCTGTCAGTGCTGCCAGTCAGTGCCCATCAGTGTTGCATATCAGTGCCACCTATTGGTGCCCATCAGTGCTGCATATCAGTGCCACCTATCAGTGCCCATCAATTCTACATATCAGTGCATCCTCATCAGTGCCCATCAATGCCACCTTATCAGTGCTCATCAGTGAAGGAGAAAGCTAAATTTTATAACCGAAACAAAGAAAAACTTTTTTTTCTCCAAAATTTTGTTCTTTTTTAGATTGTTTAGCAAAAAATAAAAACTGCAGAGGTGATCAAATACCACCAAAAGAAAGCTCTATTTGTGGGAACAAAATGAAAAAAAAAAAAAGTTTGGGTAGTGTAGCATGACCGCGCAATTGTCACTCAAAGTGTGACAGCTGAAAGCTGAAAATTGTGCCTGGTATTGAAGTGGTTAATTGTACATCACGGGACACAGAGTCATAGTAATTACTATGTGGGATGTCCCAGAGCAATGCCAACTGAGGGGAGGGAGACAACAAAAGTAGGGCACCATGAGATCAGAGGACTTATACTGCTGCCTGCAGTACACTGCGCCCAAAGGCGACATCCTCATGTCTTTTTACATCCATCTGATAGAATCTGATAAATGTATGGATTGAAGACCAAGTTGCTGCCTTGCAGATTTGAGCCATGGAGGCTTGGTGATGCACTGCCCAGGAAGCACTAACAGCCCTAGAGGAGTGCGCTTTGATTTGAGAGTATAGAAACGACCTCTTTAAACCATAAACTTGAACGATTACTTGTCGAATCCATTTAGAAATAGTACATTTCAATGCTGCCTGTCCTCTTTTGGGACCTTCAGGCAACACAAACAAAACATCTGTTTTCCGAATCTGAGAAGTTGCCTTTAAGTAGACTTTGACTGCTCTCACCACATCAAGAGAGTGATTTTTCTTCTATAGAACAGGGTTCTGGAAAATAATGGAGGGTAGAACAATATCCTGGTTTAGATAAAAAACCTGATACTACCTTCGGTAAAAAATTAGGATGAGGATGCAATACTACCCAATCCTTGAAAAAAATAATAATATGGCTCTTTACAAGAAAGAGCAGCCAATTCTGATAGCCTTCTTGCAGCAGATATGGTTACCAGAAAAAATAGTTTCCTTGTCAAAAAGGACCAAGGGAATATGTTGTATCAGCCCAAAAAAAGGCTATTTTGTAATGCCGACAAAGCTAAATTCAAGTCCTAAGGGTTCAGGGGGTGATCAACCGCAGATTAAGCCGTGTTACCCCCTGAATAAAGTTACAAAACAAAGAGTGCGAAGCAAGTGGTCATTGAAATAATACCGATAAGGCCGAGACCTGTCCTTAGAAAGCACTCAAGGCCAGCTTTATCTCTCACCCCATCTGCAGAAAGTCAAGGATTCTACCTTTGACCTATTTCCTGGGGTGCAACCCCTGGTTTCACACCAGGAGACATACACTCTTTGTTATATTGCAGCCATTTGCTAAAATCATTTAAGTTCATTTTTTTCCTCATTAAATGTACACACAGCACCCCATATTGACAGAAAAACACAGAATTGTTGACATTTTTGCAGATTTATTAAAAAAGAAAAACTGAAATATCACATGGTCCTAAGTCTTCAGACCCTTTGCTGTGACACTCATATATTTAACTCAGGTGCTGTCCATTTCTTCTGATCATCCTTGAGATGGTTCTACACCTTCATCTGAGTCCAGCTGTGTTTGATTATACTGATTGGACTTGATTAGGAAATCCACACACCTGTCTATATAAGACTTTACAGCTCACAGTGCATGTCAGAGCAAATGAGAATCATGAGGTCAAAGGCCTGAAGAGCTCAGAGACAGAATTGTGGTAAGGCACAGATCTGGCCAAGGTTACAAAAACATTTCTGCTGCACCTAAGGTTCCTAAGAGCACAGTGGCCTCCATAATCCTTAAATGGAAGACGTTTGGGACAACCAGAACCCTTCCTAGAGCTGGCCGTCTGGCCAAACTGAGCTATCGGGGGAGAAGAGCCTTTGTGAGAGAGGTAAAGAAGAACCCAAAGATCACTGTGGCTGAGCTCCAGAGATGCAGTCCTGAGATGGGAGAAAGTCAACCATCACAGCAGCCCTCCACCAGTCGGGGCTTTATGGCAGAGTGGCCCGACGGAAGCCTCTTCTCAGTGCAAGAGACACATGAAAGCCTGCATGGGGTTTGCTAAAAAAACACCTGAAGGACTCCAAGATGGTGAGAAATCTCTGGTCTGACGAGACCAAGATAGAACTTTTTGGCCTTAATTCTAAGCGGTATGTGTGGAGAAAACCAGGCACTGCTCATCAACTGTCCAATACAGGCCCAACAGTGAAGCATGGTGGTGGCAGCATCATGCTCTGGGGGTGTTTTTCAGCTGCAGGGACAGGACAACTGGTTGCAATCGAGGGAAAGATGAATGCGGCCAGGGATATCCTGGACGAAAACCTTCTCCAGAGTGCTCAGGACCTCAGACTGGGCCGAAGGTTTACCTTCCAACAAGACAATGACCCTAAGCACACAGCTAAAATAACGAAGGAGTGGCTTTACAACAACTCCATGACTGTTCTTGAATACCCCAGCCAGAGCCCTGACTTAAACCCAATTGAGCATCTCTGGAGAGACCTAAAAATGGCTGTCCACCAACGTTTACCATCCAACCTGACAGAACTGGAGAGGATCTGCAAGGAGGAATGGCAGAGGATCCCCAAATCCAGGTGTGAAAAACTGGTTGCATCTTTCCCAAAAAGACTCATGGCTGTATTAGATCAAAAGGGCGCTTCTACTAACATTTAAGAGGGTCTGAATACTTTCCGTCCCCACTGTATGCTTCCCAGGCTCCATAATATATAATTATGGAGGCCGACTCCCTTGCATTAACCAAGGTAGAAACCACTGAACCTGACAGCCCACGCTTCTTCAGAGTGTGGGTCTCAATAGCCAAACCGTTAAATTTAGCGTTTGTAAAGTAGGATGGAATACCGGACCTTCCAAGAGAAGGTCTGGCCGTGGCCCTGCTTCCCTTCCTGCTTGATCCTGCGAAGTAGTCGTGGATGCAGGCAGAATAGGAGGGAATGCATAATCAGTGAGAACCGATTCCATGGGAATAGCAAGGTATCTGTTCCGCATGCTAGCGGATCCTTTATTTTGACACCAAGTTGTCGATTTCTTTGTTGAACCTGGATGTAAACAGATCTATGTCTGGGATCCCCCATCTTTGACATATTGACAGAAAGATATCTGAGTGAAGGAACCATTCTCCCGGGAACAGCTGCTGGCGACTCAAGTAGTCCGCCTGCCAATTTTCTATTCCTAGAATGAAGACCGCCGATAGGCAAAGCACATTGTTTTCTGCCCAAGATAGGATATGATTCAGCTTTCTCTGGGCTGCACAACTTCTTGTGCCCCCTTGGTGATTAATATAGGCCATTGCTGTGGCAAAGTCGGATTGAATCCTGGCAGGACAATACCGTAAACTGAATGTTCAGGCCCTCAGAACCAAGTGCTCTGCCTGAATTTCTATAATAATGGGCTAGGCCATTTCTGATCTGGGCCACTTTTGTGGTAACTGAAGGAAGGATTTTCCCCCTTGTAGATTTTTGGATATTAACCATAAACTGAGGCTCTGGCGTACCCAGGCTACAGCACCTGGTATTTCCAGGTGATCCATCCGGGTACTAACCTGGCCCGACCCCGCTTAGCCTCCAAGATCAGACGAGATTGGGCGCTTTCAGGGTGATGTGGCCGTAGGCTTTGGAGTCAGAAACATTGGAAATCTAGAGCTTGAATTCTTTGTTCCAAGCTGATAGGATACTGTATTGCAGCAGTTTTGAATGGAACTGAGCATAAGGAATGGCCTCGAATGAAGCCACCATCTTTCCCAACAACCTCATGCAAAGTTGAATAGAATAAATCATCCTGCTTCGACCCCCTAAATCAGTTCCTTTTATGGTGCTGATCTTTGCCTGGGGCAAGAATACCCTTTTCTGGGTGTACCTATGATCAGACCAAAGTATTTTAGCCTTCTTCATGGTTTTAAAGAAGATTGCTCCTAGGTTCAGAATCCGACCTAGATATTCCAGGTAGTTGAATGTGGCGACCATACTTTGGTCTAAACGGGCTACCGACTGGACCATCAAGAACAGATCGTTCAGGTAAACCATAATCGTTATACCTTGGGACCTTAATCTGGCTAGAAGAGGGGCCAGAACCTTTGTAAACACTCAAGGTACAGTAGCTAGACCAAAAAGCAGAGCTACACACTGAAAATTAAGATTTTCCACCTTGAAAAGTAGATATTACCAGTGAGCGAGGAAATAGGCATATGGAAATATGCATCTTTGACATTGATTGACTCCAGAAGTTCTCCTTCTTGTATGATGGAGATAAGTGATTGGACTGACTCCATGCAAAAAAAAAAAAAAAAAAAAAAAAAAGAGTGGTTATATTCAGGAATTGAATTTATATTTTTGAGATTCAAAATGTCCATTTTGATTTAATCCCAGCCTCTGCTCTTACATGGGGGCCACCATGATCACTTTTTGCCAAAAGATGGTCCAATGCTTGAGAGAAAGACTTCCTTTTCTCTGGATCCTTAGGAACGTTTGATCTGAGAAAACGAGGAGACTCTTGGAACTCCAGTTTGTACCTTGGAGCTACTGAGGAAGTTCCCATTCGTCTTGACACTCTTCCTGCCAGATCCTTGAGAACTGCAGAAGAATTCCCCCATTGAGCAAGCAGGGGCGCCTCCTCATAAAGAGGCTTCAGTATCTTGTAGGTTTCCTCCCCCAAGACCTCTTTTGAACCTGACGGCGGAAGCCGTCGTGACTGCCTGGAGGCTGATGCCCCTGACACAGAAGAAGGAGCTTTAAAACGAAAATACATTTACTCCTTTTCTTAAATGGCAAAAGGGGTACTTTTTCCACTAAAATTTCTTTTAATGTATTATCCAAATCATCCCCAAATAGCTGTTTCACCGCAAAAAGGAAGACTAGCCAGGAGCTTCGCATGGTGCTTAGCGAAGGGCGCAAGGCCTGAAGGATAGAATCTCTCATAGCAACTATTGCAAACATAAAGCTGCCAGATCCTGGGCCTGCTGAGCAGGATAAACTTGAACACCTGTTTAAACTGGTCTCTAAACGATTAAGCAATTACTGTCAGCGCAGGCTGACACACTCAATCTGCCAGAGAAAAAAAGTGTTTTTTTTTGTTTTTTTTAATAGGATTTCCAACTTTTTATTCGTTGGATCCCTAAGCATTTGAGCATTGTCTGCTGGACAAGTCAAACCCTTATTCACAGAGGATATAGCAGCGTTAATTGCTGGTAAACCCTACTTAGTGAATTTCCTCCACCATAGGATAAAGTGTGAAAACTTTTTAGGAGGGAAAATAATGTTTATCTGGGTGATCCCCTCAGATACAAAAAAGCTTTTCCAACAATGAATGGACAGGAAAAGGCATGCACAGCTTGAGGAGGCTTTAGCGAACCCAAACACTCAGTTAAGGGTACATAAATGTGGAGTAGACCATTCAGCAAGAAATTGTACCTTCAATCTTAAGATTAAAACAGTTGATTCAGCTCACCACGGTCCCCTGAGGGAATTAGTCTTCTGCCCCTAGTTCCTCAGTTTGAGGGTCCTAGGTATTGGAAGAGAACCTGTCGCATTTTGACCCACACTGGGATGCTATTAAAGTCGCTAAACTTTTTTTTTTTTAAAAAACCTATCACGGCTCAGGAAAAAAAGATCTTTTTAGTAAAATAAACAGGGGCTGCAGTGTTGAAAACAGTTGCAAACTTTTCATGGCCCCGATGTTCACTCTGACCAGCCACCCCCTCTCAGGGAAGTATGCCATTTGTAGAGAGGAGTAGACTTTCCAGAGCTTGAGGGAGACCCTTTTAGCTCTTTTTTGGGGGTGTTTCAACCCTCCCCTTCTGACCTTAGCCCGATGCACAAAGCAGAGGTACTACCAGAAGAAATTGCACCCACTGCTTAAGCAATAGTCCAGCCACTGCCGCTGCTATTAATGCACAACCTGATGCAAATAGTAAATGTGTCAAATAGGAAATGCCTGTGTCACCAAAACCTCTTTCATGCTCCTCTTTGCTCTTATGTCTCTCCGACAATTTTGCAGCCAGCACAAATGGAGTTTTTTTTTTTTTTTTTTTTAAACACACTTCCGCGTCCCCCACATTGCATCGCGCCCCCTCCTTTCTCTTTCAAAAAAAGTTTTCCCTTGCTAGCACGGGCCTCCGAGCCAACGGGATCGGCTTGTGAGTGAGGGAGGGATGGCGTGGAGGAGCCCTGGAAGCCGCTGCCGAGTAGGGGCAGTGAAAGAAAACGGCATTGCCAATCGTTTTTAGTTCTCCCTTATACTCAGCCTCATAAAGAGGGGAAGAGTTCAGCCCAGGTGGGGGTGTCTGGAGGAAGCAAAACCCCCCAAACTTCTGGAGGTCTGTCTGCTAGCCGAAGGAAAAAAAAAAGTCTGCTGCTTCTGTGACACAGCGTGATCTCTGAGCAAAGCATGAGAAGGTATGTGCTCCATACAGCCCCCAGTGGTGACATTTAGGCATGACAACATTTACTTTAAAGGAGACATTTTATAAGAAAATTTTAAAATTCTTTAGAAAACTCCACTTACCTTTCCCACTGCAGGGTTTTCTGTGGTAAAACCAACAGACCCAATCTTCACCCTTCACGGTGGGTTCCGTTAACAAACCTTCAGGAACCGGGGGCCCTCAGGGAACCCACAATCCTGGACCTGTAATAGCACCCTACCAGTAAAACCTTATGGCCTTTGCATACAGCTCACGCTCGGTTAACTGATGGGGGGTGGGATGGGGGGGGGGGCAGAGATGACAGGATGTGTTATTATTTTCACCCCGCTAACCCATAAAACCCATACCACGCCCTCCCACTTTTTTTCCTGTGCCCCCCCCGTCTCTTTCCCCCAATTTTTTTCCCCCTCTTCCTTTCCTTTCGCTTTCCCCGTCCCTCTCATTTCTCCCTCTCTTGCCCCTATTTTTCTTTCAGCCTCCATTTGTTCCCTTTTTCCTCCTTTCTCGTTTTCGTTTGTGAAATCGGATTTCTGATAATATTAAAGTACCAGATACAGCAGGGTTGTTGACCATCTATATATAAAAATGCTTAGGTTTATAACAAAGGTGCTAAATAGAGAATAAGTTTATATGATTCCCTGATTGCTTTGCATCCGGTTTTCTTTCTGGTACATAACGCGACATTAACAATATTTGTAACTCACAAAACCTTTTGTATGAGGTTCCTGCTGTTTGAATTGTAACATTTATCTGTTTTGAACTTCAATAAAAATTTATGGAAGAGAAAAAAAAAAAAACCTTTATGGCCTTAATACCAAAAGTACTGGATCCCGGGATCCAGCTCTCTAAAAAGAGAAGCGTTTACAAGCAGAACCTCGTTTCTTCGAATATGAGGCCCGGGCACCAATCAATTTGGCCTAAAAGACACTTTGAATGGATCTGGCTGCACAGCTAGCCCCAGCAAGGATTGCTCCAGTGGAGCTCAGCACAACATATCTTCACTCGTGACCAACACTTTAGACACTGGCAAAAAGTAGTGGGAGAGGTTATATAGGGAGGCAACTTCCCGTTTAGGGTGTGCCAGTGTCCAGCAGCTGAAGGTGGACTATAACCCACATAGCAATTACTATGGCTCTGTGTCCCGTGATGTACAATTAAAGAAAAATCCCATTAAAGCGGAAGTAAACCGCCAGCAATATATATATATTTTTTAAATATGCAAGGCAAAAGTTATACATAGTTACATAGTAGGTAAGGTTGAGTAAGGACAATAGTCCATCTAGTTCAACCTGTTGGTGTGTGTGTTAGTGTCGATAATCATTTGCCATATCCCTGTATATGGTGTTCACTAAGATGCACGTCCAAGAGTCTTTCATAAATATCAATACTCCCTGCTGACACCACCAACTGTGGAAGAGAGTTCCACATCCTTATCGCCCCAACAGTGAAAAACCCCCTGTGCAGCTTTAGATTAAACCGCTTCTTCTCTAATCTCATTGTGTGGCCACGTGTCCTCTTACACTCCCCAAGACTGAATAGTTTCTTTCCTATGCTTGGATCGCCATTAAGGTATTTGTAGAAAGTTATATGCCCTCTCAAGTGTCTCTGCTCCAGCGAGAATAAATTTAGTGCTTGTAGTCGTTCCTCCTAATTGAGGTCATCCACAGGGCTGTCTTAATGCATGGGCATCCCTGGGCACTGCCCAGGGGCCCCAGATGTATAGGGGACCCCATGATAGTCTTGCATTACATCATACATACCAACTGTCCCATATTTGCTAGACCAGTCAAGCTTTTTACTAAACTGCCCCAGGATGGCCATTTCCTGAGCAGCATTCTTGAACATGTGCTGTGTCTTCCCGATTCCAGAATTGTGCCCTCCTGACCCCTTGTACTGTGCCCTTCTGCCTCCACCCCTGTACTGTGCCCTTTGTGTTGCTTTTTATATTGTTTAAAATAGATTTTATTGAAAGTACTAATAAATATATGTTTAACTCTATCAACTAATTCCAGAGAGTAGGTGCGTAAATTGGGGCCCCTGTGCATTACTTTGCCCAGGGGCCCATGATGTTATTAAGACGGCCCTGGTCCTCCAATCCCCTTATTAATTTAGTTGCCCTTCTTTGGACTCTCTGCAGCTCCAGCACATCCCTTCTGAGGACTGGTGACCAGAACTGGACAGAATAATCCAGAAGTGGCCTTACCAGAGGTTTATAAAGTGAAAGGATTATAGTTTTATCCATGCTAATATTTTGCTTGCTTTGGTAGCTGCAGCTTGATATTTCCACCTATTGCTAAATCTGTCTTCTACTAGGACCCCCAGTTCTTTCTCTATCCTTGATTCCCCCAAAGGTTCACCCTCTATTGTGTAGTTTGTATTTTTACCTCCAAGTGCATTTTACATTTCTCCACATTAAACTGCATTTGCCATTTAGTTGCCCACTCTATTATTTTGTTAAGGCCTTTCTGTAAAAATCCTATATCCTGATGTGAAGTTATTGGCCTCCTTTTTTTTGTGTCATCCACAAAAACTGAGATTGAGCTATGTATCCCATCCTCTATAGCATTTATGAATAAATTAAACAGAATTGGTCCCAAGACAGAGCCTAGGGGAACCCCATTTACCACTCCAGACCAGTCTGAGTGCAGGTTATTTATCAATACCCCTTGGACACTCCCCAGTTTTCTATCCAAGGACAAACCTTATGGTCTATGCCAACAGACCTCAGTTTGTAAATTAAGCATTCATGGGGAACTGTATCGAATGCTTTTGTAAAATCCAGATACATCACATCCACAGGCCTCCCCCTATCTAGAAGGCAGCTCACTTCCTCGTAAAATGTTAACAGGTTGGTCTGGCAAGAACAACCCTTTGTAAACTCATGCTGACTACTACCAACGAGATGGTTCTCTTCAGCAAATTCTTGGATATAGTCCCTTATCATCCCCTCCAATAATTTGCCTACTAATGATGTTAAGCTGACTGACCTGTAGTTTCCAGGAATATGTCTCTGCCCTTTTTTGAATATTGGTACCACATTGGCTTTTCTCCAATCAGCTGGTACCAATCCTGTCAGTATGCTGTCCACAAAGATTAGGAATAATGGTCTGGCTATAACCTGAGTTTTTTTGAGGACTATATGGTGTAAGTCATCTGGTCCTGGTGATTTATTTGTGTTAAGCTCATCTAGTCTTTCCTTGACTCCGGCTCTGTTAGCCACAAGAGTACATCCTGTGACGTGTTATTAACAATACTGTCGTGGTCAGAATACCCCTCCTTTTCCTGTGTAAAGACTGTGTGTAAAGACTTATAATGTGTTAGTATGCATCACATACTAGCATATTATGTGAAACTTACCTTAGAATCCAGGGGAGCGCCGTCACCGCTGACAGGGCTTCCAACAACTTCCTTCCGTGTGAGCGGACTCTGGCTGTGTGAGCGGCTGGAGCCGCGATGTTACTTCTGTGCATGCACATAGGACCCACCGTTTATGGCACAGGACTCTGAAGGAACGGCCGGGGGGCCGTTCCTTCAGATCGCATGCTCCGGTGACGTCACTGGCTGCAAGTACAGCAAATATCTCCTAAACTGTGCACATATAAGGAGATATTTACAGTATCTATTAAGTATTTATTTTATTTATTTATTTATTTATTTCAGGTACTTATATAGCGCCGTCAATTTACGCAGCACTTTACATATACATTGTACATTCACATCAGTCCCTACCCTCAAGAAGCTTACAATCTAAGGTCCCTAACTCACATTCATACATACTAGGGACAATTTAGACAGGATCCAATTAACCTACCCGCATGTCTTTGGAGTGTGGGAGGAAACCGGAGTACCCGGAGGAAACCCACGCAGGCACAGGGAGAACATGCAAACTCCAGGCAGGTAGTGTCGTGGTTGGGATTCGAACCAGCGACCCTTCTTACTGCTAGGCGAGAGTGCTACCACCACACCACTGTCCTTATTATAGGCTTTACTATAGGTACAATTCATGCATGGGAGTTTACTCTCACTTTAAGCTATATTGATTAGTTTGTGCAAAAGTTATAGCACTTACAAACTATGGGATATATCCCGGAATTTCTATTTATGTATTTTTTTACTAGTAAAGGCGGTGACCAGCAACTGCAATATTGCAGCGGACACTGACACTTTTTGTTAACCAGTGACACCAATACAGTGATCAGTGCAAAAATATGCACTGTCACTGTACTAATGACACTGGCTGGAAAGTTGTAAACATCTAGGGTAATCAAAGGGTTAAATGGGTGCCTAGCCAGTGTTTTGGTGTACAGTGTTAGGTGTTTTTACTAGGGGAAGAAATTGATTTTCTCTCCCCAAAAAAGCAGGGAATACAATCTATTACTTCCCTGCTGACAGGACAGGGCTCTGCCTTGTTTACATAGGCAGGGCTCTGCCCTGTGTAAATTCATGGTGATCCCTGGGTGATGGCGGTAACCCAATGGCCAGCACCCGGTGATCGACATCTGCTGTGTTTAATTACAGCTCAGCCAGGTCACGGGCAGCACACGCCCCTATATACAGAAGTGTCAGATCACGATCTGGCTCAGCTGAGCCGCCGTATATGTATGATATACGGTCGGCAAGCAGTTAAAGCGCATACCAAGGCAAAATTAAAAAAAAAGAGACCTGTTGATCTGCTAGAAATGCACTTAGTTCTTATTTTCCTATTGTGGGCTGACATCATAAATTTTTGTGTGCATCAGTCCTGCTCAGGTTTTTTTTTTTTTTGTGCTTAACTACTCAATCCACTGTCTTCATCTCCAAAGCGTAAGCACCAATTGATTTGAAGTCCCAAGATAAGTAACTGGGAGAACTAAATATATATTTTGAGATAACAAAGGAAGCGTGCAAAGGACACAGGATAGCTCAGAATTTGTAATAAGATATTTTTGTGGTTATATAACAAACAACAAAATGATTTTGATGGTTTATTTAAAGTATAACTAAGTCTGAAAAACCATGCGATCTTGTGCCATTTTGGTGCGAATGTGATGCGATTTCAGCCATACAAAAACCGTATGGCTGTATTCGCACTGCACAGACATGGCCTGTGATGTGCACAAGAATCACATGCAATTTCTGCAATCGCATTAGTGTGAACCCAGCCTCCAAGGTAAAACTTTTTTTTTAAGGTTTGAACAGAGTGGAGAGGGATTAGAACACTTGTAAATGTTTTTATTGTAGTCATTGCTCCAGTTAGGGCTCAAACTTTAAGAGTTTACTTCTCCTGCTCTTCCTGCCGCCGCCATTTAGCAGCTGCAGGAGGAAAATGTTCATTATGCTTTTCAAAACAAAATAAAAAATCTACTTTTTGCACCATTTCATTTCATTGTGGCCTGCAACTGGTCACTTAAGTGGCCCTCGCTCTTCAAAAGGTTAAGCACTCCTGCATTAGGGAGATTCACCCTATTTGTCCTGTTTACCATTATCATCAAAAGTGAAAGTAAAAGAAAATCCCACATTTTGGGTTCTCCCCAGAACAGTAATATAGAATAGTATTTTTCCAATGGGGACACTAGTTCTAGGCAGGAAAACTAAATGTGGAGGGGGTTGCCAGTATATACGTTGCATTATAAGCATTGAGAATAAATTGGAGTGGAGATGCTCAAAGTACAAAGGGGGTGTAATGCCATTTATTGCTTTGAAAAATAATTCATCCAATAATTCATTCTAGAATTTTTCATCTTCTTTAGAGGTTTTTTTTTTTTTTTTATCTCAAGCCTGGTATAAGCAATACTCAGGGATGTTTAATTCCTATCGCCTGACAGCTGGGACATGCAGCTCTGGATGACGGACAAGAAGTTTTCTTTACATTTAGCCCTGCTGTGGGCAAGCAGCAGGGTTTAGAGCCGATGGTTGTCTCTCTCTCTTGTAACAGTACACACACAAAAAATCCAGCGCTCAATGGGTTAAAAACAGTCCGCAGCAGATGAAACTCTTGTGAATAATAAAAAAAGTTTTTTCAAAAATGCAGCTAATAAAACAGTCCTGTTCACTCACAATAATCAAATGAAAAATAGCTTACGTAGTCACCCTAAGTCCGCTGAGCAACCAGGAGCTTATGCTGAGTTCCAACCAGAGCCGTTCTCCCAAATGACGGGAGAGAGGGGAGAAGAATGGATGAGCACAATGGAAGGTGAGACAGCCAACTGTGTCCCTGCTGGGTCAGGGTGTGATCCCTAGGGACCTGCTCACCTACATGCAGATGGAGATCAGCGTGCAGAGGGGTAAACCACATACAGCAAAGCGATGGAGCAGGGCTCCATCCCACGAGTGCCAGTGACGTCAGGCCAGCTAAGACACTGACTCAGGAAGGGAAAAGCCTGGCGTTGCTGCGGTGAATCAGCTGTAGATCTTTCCTTCACACGCTGTGGGGATGTAGAGCCCTCTGCTGGAAGGTCTAAGTATGACAAGCTAAAAAGCTGTCTAGGCTACCACTGATTGCCCAGAGATAAGTCCAAAAGCTGTGTGTAATGTTGCCACGTTTCGCACACCTGCGCTTTGTCACAGTCAAGGAGATGGGCAACCATAGAGATTTAAATAGTCTAAACTTGGCAGAAAAAAATTGATTTGGTGGGAAGAATTAAACGAGCTAAGGGGCGGAAACATCTACTTACTACTCATCAACCCCTCGTTGCTCAAAGGATTTACAAATAAATGACCAATACTACTACCATCAATTCATATTTGGTCTAATTCAACATATGCCTACTAAAATCATTAAAAAAAAAAAAAAAAAAAAAAAACTATAACCTCTTGTATAACAATAAAACATGGAAAAAAATCACTACAAATTCATAAAAATACATATTACCAATTAATTTATGTTCATAGAGAATTAGAAAAAAATAATTAAATACCACATATATTCAAGATAAAAAAACTTATACAAAACTACACATTTCTAATTCTTCAAGAGAATTGAACATCCATATATAGATATATATATATCCATCATATATGTATATCCAGAACACTTCTCTTTTACATAAAAGAGAAAATCTCTCATTAGTAGTTAGTGTTCCTTTTGGAATAGTTTCTATCACAAAAACCTCCAGACATTTTATGTCTTTATTGTGGAAACAATGAAAGTGCCAGGGAACACTATGCTCATCACATCCCTTTGCGATATGTCTACGGTGATCCCCTATTCTTGCACGTAATGCCCGAATGGTACAACCCACATAGAAAAGGCTGCACAGACACTGTAGGACATAGATCACAAAATCAGTAGAGCATGTAATGACCTGCCTGATTTCATAATTTCTTCCTAAAATAGTAGTGATCATGTTAGTCCCATGGCTAATAGAGGTCAGGCATCCTCTTTTTTGCACTGGAAAATACCTTTCCTGTCATCAAAATATGGGGGATCCCAGAGGGGATCTAGTTGGTTTATTTGTTATCTTACTAGGTGCCAATAAGTTTTTTATGGTGCGAGCTCTGCGTAAAGTGACTTGTGGAACCTCAGGTCGTACCAGAGCTAGGCGTTGATCTAGCAATAGAATGTTATAGTTTTTTTTTATTATTTTAGAAACAGATTTAAATTTATCACTATGATTATTTGATTCCTCTCTCGAGACCTTCTTTCTGGGCAGAGGGTTCATGTTAGACAAAAAAGCGTTGTTAATTCACGTAGATAATCTTTCTCTTCAAACTTTTGTCATCATGGCCCCTTGTTCCATATAATCCTCCACTCTCGAACAATTTTGTCTCAGTCTATTGAATTGTCCACTAGGAATATTACTTTTCCATGTGGAGTGATGGCAGCTTCTAAAGTGGAAATAGGAATTGCCACTAGTAGGCTTAACATGATTTTTTGTATTGACCTGTTTTGGTCATGAGATAATACTAGATCCAAAAATACAACTTCATTAGAATCAAGTACATGCGTAAAGGACAAACCCGTGGGGTTGGCATTGCAATGGTCCACAAAAGGAAAGGAACAACTCTGGGCCCCCGCTCCATAGGAGTACAACATCATCAATGTATCGACCAAAATACACAAGATGTTCAACAAATGGATTGTTGGCCCAGATATTGTCCTCCTCCCAGTGACCCATGGTTAAGTTGTCATATACTGGGGCAAAGTTCGCCCCCATGGCTGTACCCCTACGCTGTAGAGAGAATTGCTCGCAAAATGTAAAATAATTACGTTTTAAACAAAATTCATTAGTCTGGATCAAAAATTGTGACTGTAATGAGTTAAAATCTCCACTTTTAGATAAAAAATATTGTATGGCCTTTAAGCCTATTTCGTGGGGTATGGAGGTATACAGGGAGGTGACATCAAGAGATGCCCAGCAATATCCATCCTCCCACTTGTAGTGTTGAAGAGCATCAATCACTTCACTTGAATCCTTAATGTACGAGGGCAATTGACAGACCAGGGGTTTAAACAAAAATCAATATATTTAGAAAGACCATTAATAAAACTGTTGGTGCTAGCCACAATTGGTCTTCCCGGGGGAATGAACAGCTGCGCGCAGATACTTTTATCTTTTTATTCTTTTATTTCTCCATCACGGTAGCACAGGAATAATTCACACTACACTTCCCGGGGATTGAACAACAATTTGTGTGATAGAAATACGGGGTGCTACATTCTGATGGCAATATGAATGGTCTCTCTTTATTAGTGAGCACCCCGTTATTCCACGCCTCCTGTACCAAGGTCTTGAATTCCTGCTGAAATTCCGGTAAGGGATCAGTTCGTAATTTCAGATAAGTATCTGTATCAGCTAGCAACCGACTGGCTGCCTTAATATAGTCTACACGATTTTGTATTACCAGACTACCTCCCTTATCAGCTTGCCTAAAAATGATGTCCATATTGCCCATTAGATTTTTTAGTGACAGACTCTCCTCTTTACTTAGATTTTGATGTTTCTGAGTGTTTGGTGTGTCACAAAGTGATAAGAGATCTTTATGCACGGCTTGATATGTTTCGATATAAGGGCCTTTAGAATTAACTGGAAAAAACTTTGATTTGGGTCTAAACGACTTATGTATAACAGATGGTTCCAATCCAGATGTTGGAACGTTTTTTTTTGGTTTAACATAGTCATTTTTTACTTCTGTTCGAGTCCCAACCACGACACCACCTGCCTGGGGTTTGCATGTTCTCCCTGTGCCTGCGTGGGTTTCCTCCGGGTACTCCGGTTTCCTCCCACACTCCAAAGACATGCTGGTAGGTTAATTGGATCCTGTCTAAATTGTCCCTAGTATGTATGAATGTGAGTTAGGGACCTTAGATTGTAAGGTTGTTGAGGGTAGGGACTGATGTGAATGTACAATGTATATGTAAAGCGCTGCGTAAAATTGACAGCGCTACATAAGTAACTGAAATAAATAAATAAATACTTGTAGCGCAAATATATATATTTAGAATATATTCCTTTCGCAGCATAAACAGGTAATGATCCTGCATGTAATCTGTTGGCGCTCGTCCCGCCCCCTCCAAGGCCGCAGATTGGCATGGATCAGGCTGCACTGATGGCAATGGTAAGGCTGCATTCAGGGCAATGGTAAAGCTGCATACAAAGCAATGGTGAGGCTGCATTCATGGCAATGGTGAGGCTGCACATGGGCACTGACCCTTATTTTGCTTCTGTATTTAAAATTTAAGTTTTTTCCTGAAACTTCCCTCTTAAAGTGAAGGTACATGGTTATACGCCGATAAATACAGCATATCCAAATAACACACCCGAGCTCATCCTTAGACTCTTCACCACACACAGCCACAAAGGCAAGAGAGTTCTTATTGTGCAGTGTGGCAAAATGGTCGGCCCTCAAGCATGTTCACTTCATCAAATCTGGCCCTCTTTGAAAAAAGTTTGGACACCCCTGTCATAAAGAGTAGCTGTCACTGCCTATTGTTGTCACAAGGGATGTTTACATTAATTTTAACTTTTTTTTTTTGCACCCGTCCCACATGCACGCACACAGCAATCGCCCCACACATGTGAGGTAACACAACAAACTTCAGATTATGAGCAGTAATTCTAGCACCGGACCTCCTGTGTAAATCTAAAGTGGTAAACTGTAGGGGCGTGGCCTGGCACCGGACCGAGATGGCTGCCTGAACAGCACGCTCCGGCATCCAGGGCCGACATTCCAGCTTTCATTAGCGATACAGCGGTAAATTTACAACACAGAGATGGCCAAGAGAAGCAGCGCCGCCGCCCGCTCTCAGACGGATCAAGTCACACAGCTAAGCTGGACCATCCCGGAGATATTCCGGTCTCAGCACGCGGCCGCACACACTCAATCACAGGCCTCCACGCAGGCCCCGACTCCGTTCCTGAGCCACGAGGCGGTGAGTCATCCCAGCCAGCCCAGCACCTTAGACCCTGGGGAACAAATGACAAGTGCCAGGAATGCTGTACAGCCATCCCCGCTTCTTAGCATGGCAGACCTACAGCTAGTGGCACTAGATATTAAAAATACTCTAACAGCCGCCATCTCAGACCTTAAAGCGGTCACACCACGCCTAGAGACTGTAGAGTCTGCCGCCATGACGCATGGCACAGCCATAAGACAAGTACAACAAGTCACAGACACCCACGCATGGAACCTCATTGAGATGCACCGCCACCTTGTGGACTTAGATAATAGGGGGCGCAGACGCAATTTACGCATCAGGGGGATCCCGGAGACTATAGACACCACACCCCCTCAATTGCAACCAACGGTGTGGGCCATCTGTAACACCCCCCTTGGCAGACCCCCTGACGCCCCCATAGAAATGGAGAGATGCTACAGGGCCCTTAGACCCAGGGGTCGGGAAGGGGACCCCCCCCAGGGACACAATATGCTGCTTAGTCAGCTACACCCAGAAGGAGGACATATTACGCCTAGCACGTGACCAAGGTCAACTCCAGCATGAAGGTTCTCCCATACAAATATTCCAGGACCTGTCGGCCATTACGCTGCAACACAGAAGGGAACTCCGCCCCCTTCTCAACGTCTTACGAGACAGGCATATCATATATCGCTGGAAGTATCCATTCTGTTTAGCTGCGACAGTGGGAAATCGTACAGCTCTCCTGCGTACTCCAATGGATCTGCATAATTTTTGTAACACCCTGGGCATTCCGGAGGTTGCTGTAACTGAATGGTACAGTTCGTTCATGCATCCTGAACCCTGGAACTTTACACAACAAGAAGTGACTACCCGTTCGCAATGCAACCGTCAGAGGCGCCACAAATCAACCTCCAACTTGCCAAGGAGACAAGCAGATTACATCACGGATCGGGATCTGAGATCTTCGCCCTCCTCGACTCGTCGGAAGACAGCGCACTAAACCTAAACCACCAAGTTTGTGAGTAACCTCGCACTTTACACCATCACACTCCCCCTGTTGGCATGTTGACCGCCACCGCAGTTCTTACATTTTTACCCGGAGCCGTTATCTTACCACTTCTCTGAGGCCCCTATGTATGC
Source organism: Aquarana catesbeiana (assembly GCF_042186555.1). Taxonomy (NCBI): domain Eukaryota; kingdom Metazoa; phylum Chordata; class Amphibia; order Anura; family Ranidae; genus Aquarana; species Aquarana catesbeiana. The sequence continues at coordinate 146,409,045 of NC_133336.1, read as the reverse complement.
TCCGCCGGGTTTTTGATGTTCTGCAGACGCCTTCTAGGTTCTGAAGTTATACTTGTGACACAAAATACTGTTCTACAACTTACTCCCCCTGATCCGGCACACGGCTACCTACTGTAAAACATTTGGTGCACAATACCTCTATTACGTTTATATCCCAGAGAGGCCTTCCTACCATTGACGCTATGCAGCGATGTGCTTGGCCGTGGTACTTGCCCTTTTCTTTTGTCCCCTGTCTTTTTGCTCTCCCTCAGGCCTGGACTGCAAGCTGAAGAACCACACAAACAACTTCCTCGGCCTCGGGAATTGATGACTTGTGGACTCGCATCAGGTTTTCTTTCTCTAGTTTATGATGAAACCTTTCTTCTGAGTCTAACCCACAGCAGGCACTTTAAAGTGAACTAAAGTTATCATGGTAGATTTTGTGTTCTGCAGCTGTGTGTTATTAATACTTAGATGTAATGAACACCACTTGCATCTCTTACAATGATAATATGTAATATATGCCTCGTAGTACCCCAGAATAATGTGATAATCGGGAAAGACAATTGACCCACCATGCTACTTGGGGCTCTGACATCTCCGACTACAGCATCTTTACACCAACACCCAGATTGGTGAGCTCAACTTCTAGTCCCCTGGAATTCAACTTAACACTGTACTAAGTTAAGTGTTACCCTTGCATGTCAAAGACATATGGAAGCGGAAACTCGGACAACTGCAGGACAGTCTGTTTAAGCTCTGGCCTACGGGCAATGGGATCAGTATACTTTGACCCACGCCCCGCATTAGGGGAAGCCCAATGGGATACAGACCCTGGAGTTTCCACGTCTATTATTCATACTAAATGCCCCCCTTCTTACCCTCAAACCTGAACCGGGAAGCCTGATAAATAGGCCCATTACCTACTAAAGGAATCATCTCTCGGCCCCTCCTCTCGAACATTTCTGTTACTTTTGTTAGCTATACGCTGTTGTACAAGTTACTGTTTCATTTAATGTTAGCCCTGGTTTGTCGATGTTGCTTATACCCCGGTGCTAGTCTCATAACCCAACTCAGGGCAGCAGGTCCCCCCTTGAACTAGTTCTGGCTAACCCTCCACTTAACCCATCTTTACTCCCTCCCTGTCCAACTAGGTGGACTAGCAGGCCTGTTTCCACCTCCGGAAGTTAAGTGGTGATCCTATCGCCTCGCTTACACTGCCGCTTGCTTGCACTCCCCCCCCCCATTTTTTTTCTCTCCCCTTTTCCTTCCCTACCTCTTTGCCCTTTTCTCACCGCCTTTACTACCCTCTCCAGCTACAGGATTATCCGAAGCCAGCCACTTTAAAATTAAACACGTCGCACAACCCAACACGCTCAGCTCCCCTCTCTCTTAGAATTTAAAGGATTGAACATACCGGAAAAACGCAGCAGTGTCCTGTGACTTCAACATATCGCTAGGCCCCCTAACAGATACCTCAACTGGGACTTCCTCTCTTCCATACGCCAAATTAAGCACCAACTTGCATCACTGACGTCACATGATACCTGGAGAACCCTCTACCCCCGAGATAGGGACTACACCTTCTTCTCCCCTCCACACAAAAGGTATTCACGTTTGGACTACCTGTTTGCGAAACAGACGGATCTTCCATACCTTCATAGTGCCAACATAGAGACAATATCTGACCATCACCCTATCACTGCCACCTTGTGGTTTCCTGAGATAGTCACCACCACCACAACTTGGAAATTAGATGCTTCTCTTCTTGCAGACCCTGGAGACTTGGCAAATCTTAGACAGGAGCCGAGGGCCTTCTTTCTCCGCAATGACACACCGGAGGTTTCCCCCATGACACAGTGGGAGGCTCATAAGTGTGTCATCAGAGGCCAGCTACTGTTGGCCTCAGCGCGGAGAAAGAGGGAACGAGAAGCCCTGGTACTAGCACTATCTGATAAGATATGCACTCTAGAGGCTCAGCACAAACGCACATTAGTGGTGGCAACAGCACAAGAATTAACAGACACATGCTCCCTTCTACAAGAGGAACTCTCCAAAAGGGCACGCCGACGTACTATCTTGACACAAAAACTGTTCTATGAACACAGTAACAAGCCAGGTAGGTAGCTGGCCAGAGCCACTCAATAACGCAGACTAGCCACCACGATCCACTACATTGTGGACCTCTCAGGTACGATAATTTCTAAAAACGAGGACATTGCTCGCCAGTTCCATTCCTTTTACAATAAGTTATATAACCTGCGTTCGGGAGATAAGGATCATACTGCGCAGTTAAGCCGTCAGAAACGGATTACAGACTTCCTGAGTGAGCATTGCCCCTCTGCCTTGTCGGCAGACGATTCACATGCCCTAGAGGCCCCTCTGACTTTAGAGGAATTCCTAGAGGCCCTTAAATCTACGAAACCAGGCAAGAGTCCAGGCCCTGACGGCTTTACGACACTATATTATAAAACCTTCCCGGACATCCTGGCACCACATTTTCTTAAAGCTTTTAACTCACTCGCTACCGCTCCCTGCAACTCTGAAAGACTTCTGGAAGCTTATATTTCAGTCGCCCCAAGGACCAATGTAGCTATCGCCCAATCTCCCTCCTTAACGTGGACATCAAGCTCTTTGCCAAAATTTTGGCAAACCGCTTGTCCCAACACATAACTACTTGGATAGGCCTAGACCAAGTGGGCTTTGTCCAAGGAAGGAAAGCCAGGGACAATACCATTAAGGCCCTGAACTTACATATTTGGCTTACCTCTTCTCAATGGGAGGGCTTCTTCCTGGCAATGGATGCAGAGAAGGCGTTCGACAGAGTGGCCTGGGATTATATGGACGCTGTCTTGATCTCATTGGGGCTTAAACTCCGCATGCTGGCGTTGATTCTCTCACTATACGCTAATCCCAGAGCTTGGGTCAAGGTCAATGGCCATCTTTCGGAAGCCTTCTTCATCCAAAACGGAACCAGACAGGGGTGCCCCCTGTCCCCCCCCACTCTGCTTTTCCTCTCCTCACTGCTACAGTAAAAAAGGGAGGACAGACCATATTGGCCCCATAAAGAATGAGGAAGGACATCTGGTTACAAAGGATGGGGAGATGGCAGAGGTATTGAATTTATTCTTCTCCTCAGTCTTCACGAGTGAATCGGGGCGCTTCAGTAACCAAAACTGCAGTGTTTATCCTCATGACACAACACAGGAAGCACCTACATGGTTAACAGAGGACGGAATTAAAATTAGACTTGAGAAACTTAACATTAATAAATCACCGGGACCAGATGGCTTGCATCCGAGGGTACTTAGGGAACTCAGTCAGGTGATTGCCAGACCGTTGTTCCTAATTTTTACAGACAGTCTATTGACTGGAATGGTACCAGCTGATTGGAGAAAAGCCAATGTAGCACCAATATTTAAAAAGGGCCCAAAAAACATCCCTGGGAATTACAGACCAGTTAGCCTAACATCAATAGTATGTAAACTCTTGGAGGGGATGATAAGGGACTATATACAAGATTTTAGTAATAAGAATGATATCATTAGCAGTAATCAGCATGGATTCATGAAGAATCGTTCTTGCCAAACCAATCTATTAACCTTCTATGAGGAGGTGAGTTGCCATCTAGATAAAGGAAGGCCCGTAGACGTGGTGTATCTGGATTTTGCAAAAGCATTTGACACAGTTCCCCATAAACGTTTACTGTACAAAATAAGGTGCGTTGGCATGGACCATAGGGTGAGTACATGGATTGAAAACTGGCTACAAGGGCGTGTTCAGAGGGTGGTGATAAATGGGGAGTACTCAGAATGGTCAGGGGTGGGTAGTGGGGTCCCCCAGGGTTCTGTACTGGGACCAATCCTATTTAATTTGTTCATAAACGACCTGGAGGATGGGATAAACAGTTCCATCTCTGTATTTGCAGACAATACTAAGCTAAGCAGGGCAATAACTTCTCTGCAGGATGTGGAAATCTTGCAAAAAGACCTGAACAAATTAATGGGGTGGGCGACTACATGGCAAATGAGGTTCAATGTAGAAAAATGTAAAATAATGCATTTGGGTGTCAAAAATATGAATGCAATCTATACACTAGGGAGAGAACCTCTGGGGGAATCTAGGATGGAAAAGGACTTGGGGGTCCTAGTGGATGATAGGCTCAGCAATGGCATGCAATGCCAAGCTGCTGCTAATAAAGCAAACAGAATATTGGCATGCATTAAAAGGGGGATCAACTGCAGAGATAAAACGATAATTCTCCCGCTCTACAAGACTCTGGTCCGCCCGCACCTGGAGTATGCTGTCCAGTTCTGAGCACCAGTCCTCAGGAGGGACGTACTGGAAATGGAGCGAGTACAAAGAAGGGCAACAAAGCTAATAAAGGGTCTGGAGGATCTTAGTTATGAGGAAAGGTTGCGAGCACTAAACTTATTCTCTCTGGAGAAGAGACGCTTGAGAGGGGATATGATTTCAATTTACAAATACTGTACTGGTGACCCCACAATAGGGATAAAACTTTTTCGCAGAAGAGAGTTTAATAAGACTCGTGGCCACTCATTACAATTAGAAGAAAAGAGGTTTAACCTTAAACTACGTAGAGGGTTCTTTACTGTAAGAGCGGCAAGGATGTGGAATTCCCTTCCACAGGCGGTGGTCTCAGCGGGGAGCATTGATAGCTTCAAGAAACTATTAGATAATCACCTGAATGACCGCAATATACAGGGATATGTAATGTAATACTGACACATAATCACACACATAGGTTGGACTTGATGGACTTGTGTCTTTTTTCAACCTCACCTACTATGTAACTATGTAACTGCTGACATCAGTGGCTTGCGAAAGTATTCGGCCCCCTTGAACTTTTCAACCTTTTACCACATTTCAGGCTTCAAACATAAAGATATAAAATTTTAATTTTTTGTCAAGAATCACCAACAAGTGGGACACAATTGTGAAGTGGAACGAAATCTATTGGATATTTTAAACTTTTTTAGCAATTAAAAAACTGAAAAGTGGTGCGTGCAAAATTATTTGGCCCCTTTACTTTCAGTGCAGCAAACTCACTCCAGAAGTTCAGCGAGGATCTCTGAATGATCCAATGTTGTCCTAAATGACTGATGGTGATAAATAGAATCCACCTGTGTGTAATCAAGTCTCTGTATAAATGCACCTGCTCTGTGATAGTCTCAGGGTTCTGTTGAAAGCGCAGAGAGCATCATGAAGACCAAGGAACACACCAGGCAGGTCCGTAATACTGTTGTGGAGAAGTTTAAAGCCGGATTTGGATACAAAAAGATTTCCCAAGCTTTAAACATCCCAAGGAGCACTGTGCAAGCGATCATTTTGAAATGGAAGGCGTATCAGACCACTGCAAATCTACCAAGACCTGGCTGTCCCTCTAAACTTTCAGCTCAGACAAGGAAAAGACTGATCAGAGATGCAGCCAAGAGGCCCATGATCACTCTGGATGAACTGCAGAGAACTACAGCTGAGGTGGGAGAGTCTGTCCATAGGACAACAATCAGTCGTACACTATACAAATCTGGCCTTTATGGAAGAGTGGCAAGAAGAAAGCCATTTCTCAAAGATATCCATAAAAAGTCTCATCTAAAGCTTGCCACAAGCCACCTGGGAGACACACCAAACATGTGGAAGAAGGTGCTCTGGTCCGATGAAACCAAAATCGAACTTTTTGGCCACAATGCAAAATGATATGTTTGGCGTAAAAGCAACACAGCTCATAACACTCAACACACCATCCCCACTGTCAAACATGGTGGTGGCAGCATCATGGTTTGGGCCTGCTTTTCTTCAGCAGGGACAGGGAAGATGGTTAAAATTGAGGGGAAGATGGACGCAGCCAAATACAGGACCATTCTGGATGAAAACCTGTTGGAGTCTGCAAAAGACCTGAAACTGGGACGGAGATTTATCTTCCAACAAGACAATGATCCCAAACATACAGCAACATCTACAAAGGAATGGTTCACAAATAAACGTATCCAGGTGTTAGAATGGCCAAGTCAAAGTCCAGACCTGAATCCAATCGAGAATCTGTGGAAAGAGCTGAAAACTGCTGTTCACAAACGCTCTCCATCCAACCTCACTGAGCTCGAGCTGTTTTGCAAGGAAGAATGGGCAAGAATTTCAGTCTTTCGATGTGCAAAACTGATAGAGACATACCTCAAGCGACTTGCAGCTGTAATCGCAGCAAAAGGTGGCTCTACAAAGTATTAACGAAAGAGGGGGCCGAATAATTTTGCACGCCCCACTTTTCATTTTTTTATTAGTTAAAAAAGTTTCAAAAATCCAATAGATTTCGTTCCACTTCACAATTGTGTCCCACTTGTTGGTGATTCTTCACAAAAAATTAAAATTTTAGATCTTTATGTTTGAAGCCTGAAATGTGGCAAAAGGTTGAAAAGTTAAAAGGGGGCCGAATACTTTCGCAAGCCACTGTCCCTACAATCTCCTACATACGCTAAAACACTTTAAACTCCTATATAACTTAACAATAAACTACTCCAAATCGTTCGCGTTAAATATATTCCTACCCACAGAACTGGCCGAGCAATGTCAGTCAATGTAATCTCCCCTTTCATTGGAAAACGGGAGCCATAACCTACCTGGGGATCCAACTCCCTACTGATTTAACAGAACTCTACAATAGAAATTTTCAGTCGGAACTTCATAATATATGCCAAGAGCTCCAAAAGTGGGATAAACCGACCATCTCCTGGTTTGGAAGAGCGTCCATCCTTAAAATGACAGTTCTTCCCTGGCTCCTATATAAAATACAAACATTACCTATTTGCCTACCACCCTCCTTCTTTAGACTGTGCAAGTCCATGTGTAGGACTTTTCTTTGGTGTAAGAAACCCCCAAGGATAAGTTGGGCAAAATTGGTGCTTCCTAAAGCGAGTAGAGGAATTGGCCTTCTGATCTCCAACGCTATTACCGGGCAGTACATTTAGCGCAAATTGTCGATTGGCGTCTACATAACCAACGTATAGACTGGGTCTCTTTACAACGCCTAGTGACCAAGGCAGAACTGTGTCATGCTCCCTGGCTGTCCAAAAGACATGTTTCGCCAATAGACTTAACCCATCCCCTGGTAGGAGCCACCTTACATGAATTAGAGGAGGTATGCGCGGTACTTGCAGTCTCAGCTAAACTCTGCCCCATCACTCCAGTCAGAGGTAACCCAGACTTCCCTGCTTTCTAACACAGGCACATTTCCACTCTGGTCCTACCTTCAGCTTAAACATTACCTAACTGACCCATCCCAAAAACAAAGCTTTACAAAACCCCCCACAACCATGGAGTCACTCTGCACTCGCTCGACCCCCCAATGCCATGTCATCTCCATGCTCTACCCGTCGCTGTTCGAGGAACCACCCACACTCCTATGTGCAGGACGTTCCTACTGGGAATCGACCCTGGGTTCGGAGAAAGATGGGGAGGACTGGGACCGCGTCCACCTTTTCATTCACAAAGGGTCCCTGAATGTATCGGTTCAAGAGAACGGATATAAACTAAAAACCAGATGGTATAGAACACTGGACCTGGTACACAAAAATTCTCCCCCTCTGTCCCTGACCTCTGCTGGTGGTGTGGTGTGGAGACGGGCACATTCCTCCATATTTGGTGGGACTGCCCGGCACTCCAGCCATTCTGGAGCAAAGTTCATGAGCTGACAAAGCAAGTGTCATTACTGTCTCTAGAGTTTTGCCCGGCGCAGTATATCTTGCATCTAACCAAACTTCCTAAAAAACA